>NW_010525645.1:7750-25445 GCF_000687285.1 Phaethon lepturus | reverse complement strand
GGAATGCCGTTGTTTGTGAAATGTTCATGCGCTTCATAAATATTTTCAGTAGTGTCTTCAGTTGTCTAATTATGATGTCAAGATCCACGGATCCTCCAACAGTGACTTGGGTAGAGATGGTAATAGAATTTTATAAATAAAATTAATATTTACTACTACCCTGATCATCTTTTATCTTTTGTCTCTCCCACCCAAGCCCTTTGACTGTATGCCTGATTATTCTTTTGAGTGTCTGAACTGGTGTTTCAGAACCTTTATATTCTAAAAAAAAATCAATAAATCTTGTTCTTTTTTTAATCATGAAAAAGAAAGGTAAAAGCAAAGCAAAACAAAAAAAATAAGAGGAATGGAAATGTCATCTATTAATTTTTGTTATTATATTGTAACAAGAAAATTTCATTATTGATAAAAACAGCTTTATATACTATTAATTCATTTAAATTACTCTTACACTATTAGTTTATATAAAACATACTTTTGATTTTTTTCCTACATATAAGATGGACTTACAGTTTACTGTGTTATTTATGTTATTGATGTTGTTATACCATTTCTGTGTAAAGTATAAAATATAATAATTTGTCTATTTTTTAACTGTTTATATAATTTAGTTAAATGTTCTAATTAATCAAGGAAATTCTGAGAAGTTTATTGCATTTTATTAATACACAAGGTTTCCAAATGTCAACAGAGATAATACAATCTTCTCAGGGAAGTTATTTTTTGTACTTATTATTTTTTATTACTTGTATGTGATGCTATTTCATACTTGTAAAAGATGTTGGGATCCACAAAATTTAAGCATTCCTCCATCATCTTGTTATACACCAGAGAATCAAAGATCATATGCTACTTCACACATATTGTGACGTTTCCAGTTGCTGAACTGACCCATTCTAAAAAATGAAGGTCCATTCTGGACCTGCAGGATTTGTGTTTTCTGGATTAGTGATTCTATCTGAATGTCCTGAAGCAGCATCTTGGGATGATGACCTCTGCAAAACAATTCATTACACCTGCTTCAAAAGTTGCAACTCCAAAGAAGTTAAATAGTTTAATTTTTGTCAGTTTGTTTCAAATTAACTTCAGGAAAAACCAAGGAAAAACTTTTTTACAAAATTTAAAGTCCTCAAAACAATTGCTGAGACTTTTAAGAAAATTGTAGATTATACCAGTTGGTAAATAAGCATTGTGAGTAAAAAATTACTATCTAATACTGCCCAGGTGTGTTATATGCACCAAGACTTGTATAAATATGGGTATCTGGTTTTGCACATCAGAGGACCTTCTTGACAAAAGAGAACATACTATCATAGTTAACAGTTTGTTTTGATTTTTTGTTTTGTTGTTTGTTTTTTTTAATTGAGTGCTGAAGTCCAAATGAGAAATTTAGAACCATATAAATCTGTACACAACGGCAATTTGTTAATCTGATAATATTTATTTCCTTCTCTTGACATAAAAGTCATGTAAGGGAGATCATGTTGTGTCAGCAGTTGTAGGTTAATTTTTACACATCTTGGGCTCCTCGTTCTCCCCTTCGAGGTTCTTCTCCAGGCATGTCTCCTTTGACTCTGGAGCTTCCATGGAACACTACCCACAGTACACTGTAATTGAGTTAAACCTTGGGCAGCAGGATAGATCTAGTCTTCCCACCAGTGTCATTGCAAAATTCTTGGGTACAAACTTAAAACAAGGGTAATGGATTTTTGATCTTAAAAACATCGAGATCAAGAAAATAAATACAAATTCAATGGGTCATCCAAGGTCAAAACTACATGCATGACAGACAACTCTGATCTCCTTATTTCTGGTTTTGTGGCTTTACTGCAAAACACTCCTTCTCCTTTTTTCAACATTCTTCCTCATTCTTGAAATTTTAAAATCATTAGGTAGTTTAGAGAAACACATTATCACTGATTTCCCACAACTTCTATGGACAAAGCAAAAACATATTTTAATTAGAATACTTGATGTAATTGGTGCTATGAATCTTTAGTTGCATTTGGCAATGAATCACAAATTAGCATAATCTTTTTTTAGTACTTCACCACAGGTTTTCTGTTGTTATTTTTTAAACCCACAAATTTTGCATTCCTTCCAGTGCCTGCCCCCACATATGGTCTCTTAAGATTCTAAAATTGTACAAGTCTCCCTGACATGCATTACAACTTAGCTGTATTTAAACAGTTATGCCTTCTACTGACTGCTGGTTTATATTATTCTCTGAATCTTCTCCGCCCTCTTTTTTTTTAAAGGTTTTATAATGCATTGTCTATTCACATCTGAGGAGAATGATGTCTTGTCAGAAAGATGGCTTGATAGGTACCATACCCCTCAAGGAGTCAAACTTAAAAATGTTAACTATCTAGACATTGTCACCAAATCAGTCCTCTGAATTTATCCCAAATCTGTGCCTTTTAAAATTACAGCATTTCTCATTTTATTTTCTGTGTTACACATGCAACAATAAGCACACTAATCAATTTCTTTCCCCTTAATTTCAGAATATTACTTGTTATTGGCTGGACCAATAAAACATCCTCAGAAATGTAGTGTTAACAAAAGAGATGGAAAATATACCCCACAGTTAGACAGAAAAATCTGACAGGAGGTAGCAATTTTTTTCTAATTATATATGCAGCATGAAAAAAGCACTGCTAGCACTTTACCACCACAGTGTTCGTGCAGTCACATGTCAGAGCAAGTGTCGGTTTTAATTAATTTACAATTAACATCCAATTTTACTATCCCAACTCATGCTGATATTAGTAATTTTAATTGTGTAAGTTTAAAATATAGTACGAGGTTACTGTCAAGGAGACGAAGCCCAACCTCCTCCAAACGTAGAAAGATTTATAGTACCAATTAACATTTGAAATATATAGGGATAAACTTACAAAATGTGAAGTGTCAGTTACTAAAATCTGTGATCTGCTTCCCTAGATCTCATGATGCCATTTCTATAGCATATTGCCAGAGGCAATATGTCTATGAGTCAATTATATATCAACATTTATTTTTCAGTGACTCCCTTAGAGGACTAAGGAATTAACTATATAGCCTCATCACCATAGAATCAAAGTGCCTCTGGAGTATTTAAAAATAGAAGAAACAGCAGATATCCTTGTTCTTCTTCTCCTCCTTTCCCATTCTTAACCTGTAACACACATAGCTTAATTAATTGAATTGGGGGTTTGGTTTTTTTTTTGGTGAGGGAGGGAGGAGAAAAAGGGGTGCTGGTATGCACGTATCTATGGTAAAGAGAAAGGCTCTGTGCATATCTTCTAGTCAAAGTACCTTATCAGGGGAAAGCTAAATAAAAACAGGTTTTATATTTAGTTCTGAAAAATGCCAAGCCTGTGGGAATTCTGAGTATCTGTGGGAGTGAGTGCTACAGGCTAGGTCCCAGTCCTGTGAAATTTCTGTCTTCTTCACTCACAAGTCTCCCTAAATTGATCAACGATGGCATGATTTGTTGGAAGACACCTGTATCAAAAGCCGAAGTGAGAGTGAAGTACATGATTACTCTGGGACCTAACAACAAAAGTCATAATGCAGTATGAAATTCAAGGTAGCAAGTTTGAGTATTCAGTGAGGAAAAAATACTAAGAATCAAAGAAGACTAGGTAGTCATAATGGTACTTGCTGCTAAAAGATGTCTGGTTTTTTCTTTGTGAATCAGCTGGAAATTTTAAAAGATATATTATTTCTTTTTTATTTAACCTGATGATTTTGAAATATGGAGGATGAACATTAGAAACATAGAAACTATCTTGGTGAAGACCATGAGAAATGCATTAATACACAGACTGTTGACTGGCCATGGATAAAAGAGTAATTTTTCTCTCTAAAACTATGCCAATTTACAATAGCATTGAAAGGTCTCTAACAGGCTGACACACACATTATTAACAAAGATGCTAGAAAGAAGCAAGTTCTTCCAAGAAAGTAATTCTCTCTGGAATATAATCCTCTTTTTTTATTTCCTGTCAGCTTTGTTTAATAGTGTTTTTTTGATGCAGCAGTGCCAGATACACATTAGGAATGCAGGAGGTGGATACAAAGGAGATCCAAGTACAGGTGCTTAGTTGCTTGCTGCTGCCATTTAGCTGTTAGGCAATAAGCACCTTACCATCCCTTCCGAACTAATTGCTGTACAATAAATATTAATTCCATTAATATCAGGAATTACACTGTGCCAGAATTAAAGAAAATATTTAACCACATATTCATAGTCATAATACAGTGGAATCATGAGATATCATAGTATTCTAAATGAGATACTGTCTGATACTGTACTAAATAAGCATTAACCCTTATACAGCAGCAGGTAGTAAAGTATAACTAAAAATGTAAGAGCAATACATCAGATATTTGAGCTGATATTATGTTCAGCAATTTATTGATAAAAAGTGCAACTCCATTTCTCTGAGTAACACAAAATATATATATATGACATGCACTTCTTTGGAAACGCAACTTTTTATTATCCTATTATGAGGGACAGACTGGTCACCTTAATGGCAATTATCATCTTCCGAACTTTGTTTAGTATAGAGTGACTACCTTCAGAACATGGTATAATAATAGGGAACAGTGGGCATGGCTTGGGAAAAAACCCCACCTTGCTAAAACTTGCAAATAATGCATCAGGGAATAAACCAAAGTTTAATTTATCGTAGTGTCATGGTTTAGCCCCAGCCGTCAGCTAAGCACCATGTAGCCATTCGCTCACTCCCCGACAGTGGGATGGGGGAGAGAATCAAAAAAGTAAAAGTGAGGAAATTCATGGTTTGAGATAAAGACAGTTTAATAAGTAAAGTAAAAGCTGCGCACGCAAGCAGAGCAAAACAGGGAATTCATTCACTACTCCCTGTGGGCAGGCCCATGGTTTCAGACATCTCCAGGGAAGCAGGGCTCCATCACACGTAACGGTTTCTTGGGAAGACAGACACCATCACTCTGAATGTCCCTCCACCCCTTCCTTCTTCTTCGTCCCAGCTTTATATACTGAGCATGATGTCATATAGTATGGAATATCTCTTTGGCCAGCCTGGGTCAGCTGTCCCGGCTGTGTCCCCTCCCAGCTTCCCGTGCACCCCCAGCCTTCTTGCTAGCAGGTCAGCACGAGAAGCTGGACTGTCCTTGACTGCTTAGCAACAACTCAAAACATCAGCACATTACCAACATTTTCTCATCCCAAATCCAAACCATATCCTCATACTAGCTTCTACGAAGAAAATTAACTCTACCCTGGCTGAAACCAGGACACATAGTAACCTTACACATTCAAGGTCTCCTTCTTGGTCTGCTGATAAATCAGCTTAAAGCAGAAATCTATCACACAATTTATTACTAAATATCTGCAAGTTTCCTAAAAAGCCTGTTTGTCCTAGCGATAAACGGGAAGGTAGAGTCAAACCCAAAACGTTATATATTAACATTGTTTTTCCACATAAGTTAGAAACCTCCAGCAGCTGCTGCTGAAAACTACTGTATGTTTTCATATAAAAATGCGTTTGTTGCCATAAATGCTTTGTGGATGTTGCATGGCCCATTCATGATTGATGCAATTAGGATATTTTAAAAACAGCATAATAACTGAAGGTTTATCATCAGTTATAATCTCTCTTCCCACACCTCTCAAGCCCCTGAGCCACAAGGCAGGGACTGGGGGAATGAAGTCCCTTTTTGTAGGAGAAAAATCAGGTTCAAGACCATTTGAGGAACCTGAATGTACATAAGCCCATGGGACCTGACAAGATGCATCCCAGGGTTCTGAGGAAACTAGCTGATGTAGTTTCCAAGGCAGTCTCCATAATATTTGAAAAGTCAAGGTGGTCCCCAGTGACTGGCAAAAGGGAAACGTCACCCCCATATTTTAAAAAGGTAAAAAGGAAGACCCTGGGGACTACTGACCTGTCAACCTCTTCTCCATGACTGAGGAAGGGATGCCCTGCGGAGAGACCTTGACAGGCTTAAGGAGTGGGCCCATGTGAAACTCATGGGGTTCAACAAGGCCAATGGCTGGAACACCTCTCCTGTGAAAAAGTTGGAGAGAGTTGAGGTCATTCAGCCTGAAGAAGAGAAGTCTCCATGGAGACCTTATGGTGGCCTTTCAATATAATAAAGGGGCTCACAAGAAAGACAGAGGAAGACTTTTTACCAGGGCCTGTAGCAACACAACAGGGGCAATGGTTTTAAACTGAAAGAAAGTAGATTTAAGTTGGATATAAGAATGAATATTTTTTACAACAAGGGTTGTTAGACACTGGAACAAGTTGCTCAGAGAAACTGTGGCTGCCCCATCCCTGGAAGTGTTCAAGCTCAGGTTGGATGATGGGACTTTGGGCAACCTGATTTGGTGAAAGATGTCGCTGACCATGGCAGGGCAGGTGGGCTAGATGATCTTTAAAGATCCCTTACAACGTAAACCATTTTATGATTCCATGAATAACACCCAGGTGCTGAGTGGCTTAATAATTTCAACTCATCTTCCCTTTTACTGTATGTAATTTCAGCAACTGTGAAATGTGAGTAGAAACAGTTTATGGATGATTGAATGTGGTAGCAGTTGATCTATGCATGTTGATAGTAACCAATTCACAGGAGCTAAAGGTTAATTTGTGATAATAGTAACAATCACTGATGATAGTAGTAACATCTTTGCATGTGCATGTAGTCTCATTCTAACTGGAGCTGTGAAGATGAAGGGGAAATATTATAATATTTTATTATTTGAGAGACTGCTCCAAATGTATGCATCAGGCAGAGTTGTGCTAGGATGTTGAATAGTGGTGTAAAACTTTCAAACTCCTCTCCCAGTCTACAACACATCTGGAAGGACACCTTGTAACACTGCAGAGAAATATTTCTTCTTTCAATACCTGGTTTTGTATTTGTATGGATTTAGTGCATAAGGAAAAACATGATTCATTTATACAATGAATACCTGTTCTCCACTTTGGGAAATTTTATTCCCCTCTGTTTTGTTTTTTTACACTATTTAATGGCAACCAGTATTTTTCACGCAAAATTGTATAAAATAGTTTTTGAATTTGTTATGTTTGATAAAATGACATTTTCATTTTAGCAAGATTTCAAGGACAAATAGCTACGTAATAATATCAATTTTGGATTTTATTTACTTATTTTGGCTGCAATGTTCTGTGCTGAGCCTCTTCAGCACATGGCATGGGCACAGACAATCAACCAACCTGCAGGAAAACTGTATAACTTCTACCTTAGAATAAAAGCCGACAAAGTAAACTAAAAATCAAACATCACCACCAAAAACTGTGTTGAAATCTTGGCTGAAATCTGGGAAAAATAAGTCTTCACCACTAATGCATAAAGTTTTATATGTTACATTGTCATTTCTGAGGAAGCTGAAAAAATTTAGAGAGAGTTGAATCTGACTGTTTTAAATTTTGTAACTAATACTTCATTGAGTTTTAATGGAAATCTGAGCCATTCCATTATAGCTGCATGCATTTGTGCATAACTCCAGACCACCTGCCTCACACCGTTTATAAAATAATCAACATCTATCCCGTTTTGTCTACTCTCTAGATCTCCACAGGACATGTTGTCTAACACAAACCATGTTTTACTGAAGAAGATGTTTATAAATTTTATTTAATATGAAATAAAATGTGTCCATACTTTCCCAATCCCACACTATCTTTTCCTCTGTATGCTGATGGCTATATATTGTTGGTATAGAGTATGGCCATTTATTAAGGAACGTTAGTGTTGGCTGATCTCACTCTCTGCGTCTCTTACCTAGCCAATGCAATATAGCATTCACAGTACAAGTACCTAACTGCCAACTACTGTTCATAGAGAACATATTTTTGGGGCATGTTAAAGATAAATTGCCTAATCAAAGGACAGCCTGCCAAAGAGACAACCTAAACAGCCAGATTTATCACTATAGGGTGATTTAGAGGGAGTATAACAAACAAGAGAGACACAATATCAGGAAAATTTTGCATTCAAAATGAGCATCCCTACTTCTGTCCCTAGTGAGCTTCAGCATGACTAGGTTATAACGTAGGAATGAATAAAGTCATGCCTTTGCATATATTTCTACTAGATATGTGTTTTGTTAGTGTAAGGATACAGATTATCTTGATGACATCACACTTTTAGGTGTAACAAAGGTGACCTCATGGTCCTATAGTAAGGGATGTCCTCAATCATCAGGGCATTTTTGAATGCCCTTGCCATCTTTATAAAGCAGATGAGGTTGTATTTTGTATTTTGTGCTTTGTTCTGCTGTAGTAAATCACTGATGATTTATTGGAGGAAGCAGCCAGGGAAAACTCGAGCCAATAAAACTACTGACTGATAAAGAACAGATCCTCCTTGACCATTGTTTTTACATGTCACCATCCTGCCTTTTCAATAGCTGTATACTTGTATATTAACTTCATCAATCAAATGACATCTTACTTGAAAAAGTATACCTTGCTAGATAGAGCAATTGTGATTTTGGAAGTCCTGAAAAAATATTGTACGAACTGATGACACTGTGTTTTCTGATATTATTCTGTAATATTACAAGTGCAGAATTCCTCTTCACACAGTGTTGACAAACAATAAAAAATAATAGCCTTAAGTACTCAGATTTTGAAGACATAGTTTTTACACGTACAGAATTTTTTTTCATTTAATTTTGATCAAACATATGCTATATGAAAGGACATAATAAATTACTTACTGTTGCCTTAAAACAAACAACTGCATAAAACTTTCATATGAACCTGGGCCTATTATCATCAATATGAAATTACAATATATATGCATTGGTTTTGCTGCAACTGACCCAAGTTCTGTTTAGTTTAGTATCTTGGTTCTAAGAATAGTTAGTGGCATCTGCCACAGAAGATGTAAGTTATCTAACTACAGGAGAGCTTGGTCGCCTACATCTTTTGCTCCAAAAGAACTCACCTGATGACCAGCAGTGTTAGGGACTGAACCTGTGTGTATCACACTGCTCTATTTTTGCTGTCTCAGATCCTAAGAATGCAAACAAAAGCAATGAGATCTTGATATGTAGCACACAACCTACTCGGTTTATTTTTCTCTCTTTCTAAAGATAAAAAGCAAATGATTCTTTCACAGTTCAAAGATATTGCACATGTGGATGAGTTATCAGAATTTAGTGAACTGTGTGCAGTTTTTCACTCAGAATCCTTTCTTTAGTCCTCTTACAAAGTCTCTTTCAGCTGTTACGTCAATCTTCTACTCTCATTAAAGAGAAGAAAACAAGATTCTTCTTTCAAGAAAGAAACTGTAGAAAAGCAACTGCAAAGCTTTCTGCATATGCATATGATAGGAAGAACAGTAGTGTTTTGCTGGCCATGCCTTAGTTAAAATATTATTGTTCCTAAAGGATTAAAGTTGTGAAGGACATTAAAAAAGAATGTTGGCAATGCACTGAAATCTGTCAGTGTCCTGCATAATGAAGCTTCTAGACAGTTTGCAGAGTTTTGCTAAATTGAAAAGTTTGTCTCAGAAATATGTAATAAATATTTGGAAATACCATGCAGTATAACATTATAGCCTTCCCAGTCCAGACGCTTTCTTCTATCATTTGCTCACAGGTATTGTCTTTTTGCTTGTTTACATTGCTATTTTAAATCTGAAACTTTCATATTTCATTTGTTTCCCTGGGAAAATTAAGAAATTAGTTTTGTGCATAGCAGTGATGTTGATCCTGGAGACACTGCAGTCTCAACCAAATACAAAACAAAGGTAATGTCACTGTGAACCAAATAGGAAGCACTCTTGCCTGCCTTACCCATTGTATGAGAAAATCAGGTTCAAGACAACCTGAGGAACCTGAACATGCACAGGTTTGTGGGACCTGACAAGATGCATCCCAGAGTCCTGAGGGAATTACCTGATGTAGTTGCCAAGCCACTCTCCATAATATTTGAAAAGTCATGGCAGTCTCATGAAGACACTGGAGACTGGAGAAAGGGAAACATTGCACCCATTTTTAAAAAGCATAGCAAGGAAGACTCTGGGAACTACCGACCAGCCAGCCACTCTTTCGTACTTTATAAGATCATGGAAAAGATCTTCCTGGAAGATATGTCAAGGATGACAGGGAAGTGATTAGAGACAGTCAACATGGCTTCACAAAGTGTAAATTGTGCCTGACTAATCTAGTGGCCTTCCATGATGGAGTGACTGCGTTGGTGGGTAAGGAAACTGTACTGGGTTTGTGTGGCAAGATTTTGGTAGCGGTGGGGGCTGCAGGAGTGTCTTCTGTGAGAACTTGCTAGAAGTTTCCCCTATGTCTGATAGAGCCAGTGCCAACTGGCTCAAAGACAAACCCAATGCTGGCTAAGGCCAAGCTGATCTGCAACGGTGGTAGCGCCTCTGGGATCACAAAATTAAGGAGGGGAAAAAAACCTGGCACGCAGGATTTGCAGCTAGAGACAGGAGTGAAAACATGTGTAAACAACTCTGCAGACACCCAGGTCAGTGAAGAAGGAGGGGAATGAGGTACTCCAGGCACCGGAGGAGAGATTCCCCTGCAGCCCATTGCGAAGATCATGGTGAGGCAGGCTGAGCCCAGCAGTCCATGGAGCCCTGCAGCCCCTGGAAGGAGCAAGTGGATGCCCAAAGGAGACTGTGACCCCGTGGGAGGCCCACACTGGAGCAAGATCCTGGCAGGACCTGTGAACCAATGGAGAGAGGAGTCCACACTGGAGCAAATTTTCTGGCAGGACTTGTGACCCCATGGGGGACTCACACTGGAGCAGTCTGTTCCTGAAGGACTGCACCCCATGGAAAGGACCCAGAATAGTGCAGCTTGTGAAGAACTACAGCCTGTGGGAAGGACTCACACTGGAGAATTTTGTGGAGAAGTATCTCCCGTGGGAGGGACCCTATGCTAGAAGCAGGGGAAGAGTGTGACTTCTTCCCTTGAGGATGAAGAAACGGCAGAAAAAATGTATCATGAAATAACTACAACCCCCTTTCCCTGTCTCCCTGCACCACTCAAGGAGAGGTGACAGAGAAATTGTGAGCAATGTTGAGAAGAAGGGAAGGGTGTGGGGAAGGTGCTTTAAAATTTAGTCTTATTTCTCATTATCCTACTCTGATTTTGATTGACAATGTATTAAACTAATTTCCCCAAGCTGAGTCTGTTTTGCCAGTGACGATAACGGCTGAATGATCTCTCCCTGCCCTTATCTCAAGCCATAAGATTCTCCTTATATTTTTCTCTCCCCTGTCCAGCTGAGGAGGGGGAATGATAGAGTGGCTTTGGTGGGCACCTGGCATCTAGCCAAGGTCAATCCACCACAGAAACTGATGTCAACTATATTGACTTCTGCAAGGCCTTTGACATGGTCCCGCACAACCTCCTGTCTCTAAATTAATGAGGTATGCAACTGATGAACATGCTATTCGACGGACAAGCAATTGTCTGTGTGACAACATCCGAAGAGTTACTGTCAATGGCTCAATGTCCAAATGGAGGTCAGTAACAAGCAGCGTTCCTCAGAGGTCTGCACTGGGACCAGTAGTATTAAAACTCTTTATTAATGACATAGACTGGGATACATAAATCACACAACATGGTGGGATTGAGTGGGATTCAGCAGCTTTGCAGATGACACCAAGCTGAGTGGTGCATTTGATACACATGAGGGAAGGGATGCCATGCAAAGGGACCTTGTTAGGCTTGAGGAGTGGGCCCATGTGAAACACATGAAGTTCACAAGGCCAAGTGCAGGGTCCTGCAGATGAGTCTGCGCAATCCCCAATATCAATACAGACTGGGGGATGAATGGATTCAGAACAGCCCTGCAGAGAAGGACTTGGGGATACTGCTGGATGAAGATCTGGTAACAAGCAGTGTTCCCCAGGGCTCAGTTTTGGGGCCAATCTTGTTTAATATGTGTATCAATGATGTGAAGGAGGGGATTGAGTGCTCCCTCAGTGAGTTTGCAACTGACACCAAGCTGGGCAAGTATGTTGATCTGCTCGAGGGCAGGAAGGCTCTGCAGAGGCATCTGGACAGGATGGAGAGATGGGATCAAGGCAATTTTATGAGATTCAAGAAGGCCAAGTGCCAAGTCCTCCACTTTGGTTATAACAACCCCATGCAATGTTACAGGCTTTGGGAAGAGTGGCTGGAAAGATGCCTGGTAGAAAAGGACCTGGGTGTGTGCTGGTTTACAGCTGGCACTTGGCACTGGTGAGGCTGCATCTCAAATAGTGTGGTCAGTTTTGGGCCCCTCAATACAAGAAGGATATTGAGGTCCTTGAGTGTGTCCAGAGAAGGGCAACGAAACTGGTGAGGGGGCTGGAGCACAAGTCTTCTGAGGAGCGGCTGAGGGAACTGGGTTTGTTCAGTCTGGAGAAGAGGAGGCTGAGGGGAGACCTTATCGCTCTCTACAACTACCTGAAAGGAGGTTGTAGTGAGGTGGGGGTTGGTCTCTTCTCCCAAGTAACTAGTGATAGGATGAGCAGAAATGGCCTCAAGTTGCGCCAGGGGAGGTTTAGGTTATTATGGATATTAGGAAAAAATTCTTTACTGAGAGAGTGGTCAAGCATTGGAACAGGCTGCCCAAGGAAGTGGTGGAGTCACTATCACTGGAAGCATCCAAAAAACATGTAGATGTGACACTTCGGGACATAGTTTAGTGGGCATGGTGGTGTTTCTTTGACAGTTGGGCTTGATGATTTTAAAGGTCTTTTCCAACCTTAATAATTTTATGATTCTGTAATTGTACATGAGCCAGCAATATGTATTTGCAGCTCAGAAAGGCAATTATATCCTGGGCTGCATCAAATGAAACATCACCAGCGTATCAAAGGAGGCAGTTCTCCCCCTCTACTTAGCTCTCGTGAGACCCCACCCAGAGTATGGCATCTAGGTCTGGGTGTCTCAGCACAAGAAGACATGGATCTTTCAGACCAGGTCCAGACGAGGGCCATGAAAATAATCAGATGGCTGGAACACTTTTGTGAAGAAAGGCCGAGGGAGTTGGGGTTGTTCAGCCTGGAGAAAAGAAGTTTCCACAGAGACCTTATTGCAGCCTTTCTGTACTTAAAAGGGGCTTTTAAGTTAGACAGAGAGAGACTTTTTACAAAGTCCTGGAGTGACAGCACAAGGAGCAACATATAAGTAAGAATTTTTTTACAATGAGCTTGATGATAGGAACAGGTTGCTTAGAGAAGTTCTGGATGAGCCATTATTGGAAGTGCTCAAGGTCATGTTGGATGGGGCTTTGAGCAACCATTTCTAGTGAAAGATGTCCCTGTCCATTGCAGGGGAGAAACAAATAGGTGACCTTTAAAGGTCCTTTCCAACCCAAACCATTCTATGATTCTACAATTCCATGATTCTATTATTCTACCTACAGCTACATACCAAGTTGTGTATAGCTGCACATTGTCTTTTAAATACCCACAAGTTACAAAAAGAATAGAATTATTTTATCCTTTTTAGAAGAACACAATTGAATTTAAACAAAATAATCATATAGTTACTATGCTGGAAGTTCTGATGGCAAAATAACCTGGATGCAACCATAAAAATAATTATTACTGACCTATAAAAAATGTTATTCTATAATTACCAAAATATTTAATGCAGTATACATTATTCAAAATGATTTCTGCTAGAAAAACAAAACAGACAAAAAACCCCAACCAAACAAAAAACCTACCACCCACCGGTCGTAATATGGTATATGATTTTGTACATGTTGTCTGCTCCTATGTACACGGACAGCACTGTTTTGTCAGTATGAGAGCATTCTGGTAAAACAACCCCCTACTATGGTAGTTTTGTCAGTAAACATAGGTGCTTCTGTTTAGCAGACTTTAAGACTTTATGAACAACTTTCAAAAATTACACGGTGACAGGGAAAGAAGGTACTTATTACAACATGACTTACTCAGAGGTAATAGCAAATGACATACTTTATTCAATAGTAACTGTGGACTTCAAAGTTAGGGAAATATTTGTTCAAGACAGGCTTAAGTCACAGCTTGGAAAATGAAAAAAATGAATTCGCGTTTGTTAAGGGTTTTTGATACAGAAAGACCTTTAGGAAACTAAACACTTCATGTTCTTTCTTTGAAAATTGAGAGATTCAACAGTATACTATAATGCAACACATTTAAGTATCTTTTTTTGGTCATAACAATTTTAAAATCAGCCATTCCAATGTAAGATTATCTTTTATCAATACATCTGCATTAGGGCTTCCATAGATTGAAGGATACAGTTACTGAATTTACTACACATGGCATTTTTACAGAACACTTGTGCAAGGATTTGCCAGAGGTTACCAGAGAGCATCTAGAAACTGCACACAGTTTAAAATTGAAACAAACATGAAATTAAAAACAAACAAACAAACCCCAAATTGTCAAACCAGATACACCATATTTAACAAAGAATTACTGTAATAAACAATGTCATTTAGTAAAACAACAGTAAATATATAAACCGGCAAACATTTTTGATATCACTCCTTATGTAACTAAGAAACTACCCATGACTTCATTTCTGAAAGAGCAACTTAGGGAAACTGAGAGTTTTTCTCTGCTTTTTTAAAAAAATCGGGTAATTGGCTTTCATCTTTTTATTTCTGCACTTGGGCACTGTTAACAAGATGGGGGACATTATCCCAGCAGTATATATTTAAACTTCAGTAGCCTGATAAGCATTATAAGCTGATTGCTATCAGCTGGCTCATGTTACTATTTTTTTTCTTATTCTCTTGAAATGGGCTTCTACAGCATTATCTATCTTATTAGTATACTAGATCAGTTTGTGACTATTCACTTTACATTCTTTAATAATCAGTCTACGATATATCTACATAAAAGAATAAAACATAAAGAAGTGAATTGTGTAATGATTTTAGTCTGGCCAATTCTAACACTCTTTTTCGTAGATCCTTGCTTTCTTCTGGTCCAGAGTAATTCAATTTTCTGGAGGTGTTTTCCAGTTTTAATTTAGGACATGTCCTGAAGTTCTCAGGTACAATTTGTCCTGATCAACATTTCCCAGAAACTAGGGAAATCAGTGTTTCCAGAAAGAGTTGAGAAGTTCTGATCAACATATTGCAGCAATTCATGTGTATCTTCACCGCACAGAAAATTACTTTAGCCAAACCATAGCTGTTTCTATGCCTTTACCCTCTGTCTGTATTTTATACTTCCATACATGAAGATAAATGCATGCAGAAACACCAAACCAACTCTCTTTCTTTCTTTTTTTCATTCATTAAATGAAGCATTAACAGATAAAATGATGTATTATAATATTCTGTATCTTGAGAGAGTGTAAAGGAAACCACTTATGTGTGCTTTGATCATCCCATTCTCTAACATCACAACCAAAGACTATTTAAAATGTCTTTTCAGCTATGCTTCTGAGTGCAGCTCAAGCACCATATAGCACTTCTGCTAAGATTAAAAAAAATAAAATCACAACAAAACAATTCAAATTTTAATCAAAGGGGAGCAAGCACCTAGAAATTTTTATTATAAGAATTATAAAAATAAAAAAGTAGAAAAGAATATACCAAAGAAAAAAAATCTATGGTTCTGCTCTCTTTGCTTTTGGGAGAATTTAGCAAAATCAGAACTTCTATTTATTTTTAGGAGAGAAGAATAAGAAGTTTTCCATTACATTATTGAAAATACCTAAGAATTAAACCAGAAGTTTAAGAATGCCAATTACATATAAATATAAAGATAGCTTGGTCTAACAATATTTTTGAAAAATTTATAGCTTTCTTAGAAAATATTCTAGCTTTTTAAATTATCCATTATTTAATAAAAATACCAATACCTAAAAATCAATTTTTATTTAAAAACTCATACCTTTTCCACCCATAAATAAAATATGTCTGTAGTTTCAAAATTTTCTTCTCTTTTCAACTGTTCTTTCAACTTGCCAGCTCCTAATTTGCAGCTTTTCTATGTTCATATCCATCAGAAATGTTGAAAATAACAAAAACAAAAAAAATGTTGAACACAAACTAGTATGCCTTTTTTGCATTTAAAAGACAAAAAATAAGATAGCAGATAAAAATGAAGCATGAAATAATAATTTTTAAAAAACTAACTCCCTCAGTATTTTATAATAATAGAAACAAGCCCTTATGAAAAACTTTTTAGAAGAAATGTTTTCTTTTCCATAAAAAGCAAATTATACTTAGCTGCCTACATGGCTCCCCCTTGTTTAAAGAAACTCCTGGTTGCAAGTTTTTGAAAGACCCCAGATCAGAACATGACCATGAACAAAGGCTGCCAAGCTCATTTTCAGACAGTTGCCTACAGCTAATCTATCTTCTTTGCAATAGCCTTCCTTCTTACTTTCTTGTTTTTTTCTTTAAAAAGAAAAAATTCTATAGCTTAGGATGTGTCTGGTAGAATAGATCTTGCTACAGATTTTTGTTTGTTTGTTTGTTTGCCTTTCTCTGGTACAGAGGTGTTACAATTGACTATTCTATACTTACCCCACCTCAAGGCATCTTTTATTCCAGAAGGCTGATATGTTTGTGAACCTACAAACAAAAAGTCCCTTAAACAACACAGAACTGACTTTGACCTTGAGCTCTACATCACTGTTCACAGCAGAAGCGTATCATGTACTGAGAAAAAAACAATCAGCTTTTTAACTTACAGACTTTTTTTTCACAATAATGGATCCTTCAAGTCTTAAGGCATATCAAATGCAAAAAAAAGGAATAAGCAAGAATGTCACTCTACTTTCTCTTTGTATGATTTTGGTCACTAGTGAATTTTTATTCCTTACTTTTAGAGAACTTAATCAAGATAGATATTCAATGTTACACAAACTGAGATGATACAGGATTTATCATCACTAATTAAGTAACTTCCAAAGTAGAACACGGGATACCATCTTTCAAGTTCTGTTAACAACATCATTAGTGTCCACAAATTCTATTTCCTCTCCAGCTGTGTTTTCATAGATATTTTTGATATAGTGGCTGCTAGTATGGTTCATGACTGCTACAGTTTGAGGAGATAAGATACTTTCCCACCAGCTGGAGATGGAGAGAATGTGCAGAGAAATCTATGACGTTTGCCTCCTTATATTTAACTTTTCCTCCTCCTGGGGGGAAAAGATGGTGAGAAGAAAGGTAATGCCCCAGATAGGTAGAAACTTAACAGCAATTTCATTTACACTCTGCTTTTCTATCACTGTCAGTAACACAGCTCCTTCCCCCCCTGCTTTGTTCAGAAAAGCAGTTCAAATTGTCTATATAGCCAATTGCACCTTTACTGCTGAGTATGCCTAGATTGCAAGATGCTCCCTCTCCAAACTTCTGTTCCCAAATAAAGAGCACAGAGAAACAAATTGATGGGGTTTTGACGAGTTCAGGCTCCACTACTTTTAAATTACACTGGCTGTAATTCAGAGATCCTGACTTAACACATGTAGATAAGACTGAGAGAATAATCCTCTTTGTTTTTATCTTCTCTTACTCAGTTTTGTACTAGTTGATAACAACCTGCCTTTATAGCAAATATAGCTGTTAGGTGAACACTAGTTTTTTAATATTACCTGGATAGTGAAGTGAAGAGGGAGATAATATTTAAAAGAACACTTGCTCCTTTTTCACTAATCCCTTAAACTTAAATATATAGTATTTGGTTTAATACGGTAATTTTG
>NW_010525645.1:4081-7719 GCF_000687285.1 Phaethon lepturus | reverse complement strand
AGGAATGAGGTAATTCCTTCCTACTTTACTGTAACATAAAATTGGCAGACAATTTATTATACTTGGGGATTGTCTTTCCTGTAGCTGTTTGAAACCAACACAAATGCCTTACTGCATATATGAATAAGGATGGTATTTACTTACTTTGGAACCTTGCCACTGATGTGTTGTTTTCAGTTCATCATCAAACACGTCTTCATGCAGAATCTAACACTGATCATTTTAATCTATACTCCTAATAATCTTCTTGATGTAAATCGGATTGTTAAAAATTTAGTAAATAAAACTGATGGCCTACTATGGTGTTTGTTTTTGCAAGTTGTTTCATGCCTCTAATAATTGCCTAGAAAGTCCTTCTTTTTCTACCTCCTAGGAAACAGCTTTTTGGAGCTCTTGGTCTGGGTTATGTTGCAAGAACATGTGAATTCTAACATGATAAAATAAATTAATTAACTGTTTTCCACCTAAAGATAGGGTCATTTTTTTTTCCATGTTAGAATTCAAAACAGATAAAGGAATGACATTTCAAGATTCCTGTTCTACAGGCAGCATCATATGTTATGTAAAGGGGTTCCTTCATCAAATATATACACATATACGTAATTATTTATACACGCATATGAACACAAAGAGCTTGAAATGTTATAGTGAAGTGTTGTAGACAGTTCTACACTGTCTATTTAATAATTCTGGGTTTTTTATTTAAATGCTTTTGAACATAGTCATGAAATAATTTCATTACAATCAACAACTACTTTTGAAGAAAATACAGCTCAAAATTGCCCCTGACTTCACCAAGGCAAGTCTATGATTTCTCTACGCTTTTTCTTGTACCTGTGCCTGCTTATTAAATTTAGGTTTTGTACAACATGGAAATACTTCTTTGCAGAGTTTAATTTTGTTAAACTCATGAGAATAATAACTTAGAGAAAGGAAGTTGGAATGATCGTTGCAATTTAAATACAAGGACTGGCTCTGAAGGCAGGATAACAAAAAAATGACTAGAAATTAGATAGAAAACAGAAGAAAACAAAAATACGGCACAACATCCCAAAACTGGATAACAGAAAAATTGGCAAGTTTGTTGAGGAGAATGGCAACAGATAACATCTTTAAAGAAATGAAAAAATGAAAATTTTCCTGAATGACATGGCATGAGTAGTCTGGTAGGGCTTCCTGAGTAAACAAGGAAAGCATGCAATTAAGCTTCCCTTTCCTGAAGCTGGGTTTGCTATTTTTTTTTAATGCTCCACTTGTGCTTGTCCTATAAACACAAGCTGGCATAACAGGATATTACATCTGTGTACAGCAGTAACACAAAAACAGAAGAGAGGGAGAGGGAAGTATGAAGGGATATGCAGGATATACAATGAGCTACTGATCTCCATTAAATGTATTCAAGGCATTCAAGGCAGATGGAATTCACTAGCAGATAACTAATTTTGTGGGATTGAAGTTTCATTTTTTTATGTGATCACAAGAACAGAGAGACTAAGTTTATTCATTTAGATGCCTATTTTCACCAAATACAGATATAACCTCATGACTACAGCATAATCCTGGTAATTCTGGGGTGTATTAGTTTTCAGTAAAATTAAAGCAGTCTGTATGGTACTCTGTATACAAAATAAATCTTGAAAATTAGATTGAAGTATAGAGTTTGACTCTTCATGGACAGATGTGCTTCACTGTGCTTTTGTGATGCTGTGGTTTTCATTGCAACTGTTTTTACAAACTGCATAGTGAAGATCACTATTCAAAGGGTTACACTCCTCATTCACTGACACCACCAGAACACAGATTCTGTCCTCAGATCACCAGAGTCATAACCACATTTCTACTGAAGAAATTTCATTCTTAACTAGTTGATCTCTGGAATGACCTCTCATAACTCTCTATTTTTGGGATTCAAATAATGGAAAGTACAGTGATATTGATTTTTTGCAAGCATATTTTGGTGCTTAAGATTACGATAACCCATTTGGTCAAAAAAGATGACTTGTCAAGCACTGCTATAGACTTTGTAGGATTATTTGTGCCACTGGTAGGCTATGCTTAATAATTCTACATTCTTTTGAACCTAGAATAGGAAGAGTACACAAAGGATACAAAAGTATGCACTCAGGACATTTCCCACCAAAGTAAAACTAAGAATGTAAAATTGATAGAATGGCATAATTAAAAGAAAAAAAGAACACCCCAACCCCCCAGAAACAACACTCCTCCCAACACAAATTTGTTTTCATTTTAATAGTTTTTTAGTTTACAAATCCATGACTGCAAAAAAATTTCATCTGAGGTCTGATCAAATTTTAAAAGTTGGAATTTTTGACAAAATATAGTAGAACAGCAATCATAAACAAACTTAATGAAAAAATCAAAATAGCTAAGGCATGTAAGGGATGAAGATGGAAGAAGTTGCCTTCAGTGTACTGCAACCTTAAAGGTTGCCATGTCTAGGATACTTTATATGTACAGAGATGATTAAAAATACATAGATCTGAAAAATAAAAAACGGTTTATGAAAGTGGAATGTAAGGAGGTATTACATTTGAGAATAAAATGACTATGTCTTATGATTTAGAAAATGAATGTCTCAATTTTCACATACAGGGCTTTCTTTTTTAATTCAAATTTGTCAGAATAGAATGCTTTTAAAGAAATTGACAACTTCTTTTGATAAAATAACTTATATTGAATAAGTGTTTCACTTTGTTCTTCTCCTTTTGTTAAAAACCCACTTCAGATAGTTTCTTTTTCTGGAAACTGTCAATTTTTCTACATACTTGCTCTATACATTTGGACGCAGACATAATTTTGCATATAAAACCCCTTTTTCTGGCCTTTGTCAGTTTGTTTTTGAATTCTATGCATTCAGTTATTTAATTAATTGCTAATGGAGACTTGTAGTTTTCTCTCCTTACTCCTTTAATGCACACACACAGGTCTTTGTACAAACTTTGACTACCATATACAGGCCCTCATAAGTGCTTTTATGACCAATTAACTGGTAAAGTACACAATATGTCTAGTTGTTATTGGTTAGACTGATTTAATTTCTCCTCAGATTATTCCTTATTCCAAAGATTTTTAAAATACAGAAAAACAGAATTATAGATAGTCTCAATAATGATTTATTGGCACAGTGTGTAACATAGTTGAACAATAATCACAAAAACACAGAATCAATAAGGTTGCAAAGGACCTTCAAGATCATCAAGTCCATCTGTCAACCAGCAGCCCACCAGTGCCGAGTACAGGGGCACGATCACTTCCCTACTCCTGCTGGCCACACTGTTTCTGATACAGGCCAGGATGCTGTTGGCCTTCTTGGCCACCTGGGCACACTGCCGGCTCACATTCAGCCGGCTGTCAACCAGCACCCCCAGGTTCCTTTCCACCAGGCAGCTCTCCAGCCACTCCTCCCCAAGCCTGTAGTGTTGCATGGGGTTGTTGTGGCCGAAGTGGAGGACCCGGCACTTGGCCGTATTAAACCTCATACAGTTGACCTCTGCCCATTGATCCAGCCTGTCCAGATCCCTCTCCAGAGCCTTCCTGCCCTCCAGCAGATCAACACTCCCACCCAACTTGGTGTCATCTGCAAACTTACTGAGGGAGCACTCGATCCCCTCATCCAG
>NW_010525645.1:0-3485 GCF_000687285.1 Phaethon lepturus | reverse complement strand
TCCCTCCTGCCTTTCTTGTAGATGGGTGTCACATTGGCAAGCCTCCAGTCATCTGGGACCTCCCCTGTTAACCAGGCCTGCTGATAAATGATGGAGAGTGGCTTGGCAAGCTCCTCTGTCAGCTCTCTCAGTAGTCCCGGGTGGATCCCATCCAACCCTATAGACTTGTGGATATTCAGGTGGCTTAACAGGTCTTTAACTGTTTCCTGCTGGATTACGAGGATTTTATTGTGGTCTTCATTCCTGTCTTCCAACTCAGGGACCTGAATACCCTGTGGATACCCGGACTGACTATTAAAGACTGAGGCAAAGGTGGCATTAAGTACCTCAGCCTTGTTCTCATCCTTGGTGACAATGTTACCCCCCACATCTAATAAAGAATGGAGATTCTCCTTGCCTCTCTTTTTGTTATTAATATATTTGTAGAAGCATTTTTTGTTATCCTTTACGACTATGGTCAGATTGGGTTCTAGCTGGGCTTTTGCCTTTCTGTTTTTCTCTCTGTTTGACCTAACGAGATCCTTGTACTCTTCCTGAGTTGCCTGCCCCTTCTTCCAGAGGTAATAAGATCTCCTCTTTCCCCTGAGTCCCAGCAAAATCTCCCTGTTCAGCCAGGCCAGCCGTCTTCCCTGCCAGCTTGTCTTATGGCACATGGAGACCGTCTGCTCCTGCACCTTTAAGATTTCCTTCTTGAAGGCTGTCCAACCTTCCTGGACCCTTTTGCCCTTCAGAACTGTTTCTCAAGGGACTCTCTCAACCAGTGACCTGAACAGGCTGAAGTCTACCCTCCGGAAGTCCATGGTAGCAGTTTTGTGGACCCTTCTCCTTACTTCACTCAAGAATCGAGAATTCTATTATGTCGTGGTTGCTAAGTCCAAGGCGGCCTCCGTCCACCACATCTCTCACCAGTCCTTCTCTGTTTGTAAGCAGCAGATCAAGGAAGACACCTCCCTGGGTAGGCTCACTTACCAGCTGTGTCAAGAAGTTCTCCTCCACACACTCCAGAAACCTCCTAGATTGTTTCCTCTCTGCTGTCTTATACTTCCAGCAGATGTCTGGTAGATTGAAGTCCCCCAGAAGAACAAGGGTTAGCGATTGCGAGACTTCTGCCGGTCACTGATAGAATGTTTCATCTGCCTCTTCATCCTGGTTGGGTTGTCTGTAACAGACTCCCAGCAGGATATCTGCCTTGTTGGTCTTCCCCCTCATCCCTACCCATAAGCACTCGTCTTGGTCTTTACAATCATTGATTTCTATACAATCAAAACTCTCCCTAACACACAGAGCCACCCCACCACTTCTCCTTCCTTGCCTACACTGCCTCTTCTTCCTTGCCTATCCATTCTGAAGAGCTTATAGCCATCCATTGCAGCACTCCAGCCATGAGAGTCATCCCACCATGTTTCTGGGATGGCAACTACATCATAGCTGTCCTGCTGCACAATGGCTTCCAGAGCCTCCTGTTTGGTGCCCAATATGTTCAATACGTTTAGAAATTATCACAATTTCCTTAGATTAGAAAGGATAACCATAATTCAATCTCCTGTAAAAGGGTACAGAATCTCTTCTAGACCATCATCTGAGGATTAGTAATACTGGATGTTCAGATGCAGTAAATCATATATGATATGTCACTTCAAGGTGTAAATTACCTAATCACATAATACTTTTTGGTAGTATGAGGTGATGTCGTATGATGTGTGACCTGCTGCCAAGTCATCCTCTCTACCAGGGGAAATAACACCTGTTACACACTGGAAGCCTTTTGTCTTTTTGATCTCATTCTGCAAGGGCTAGTGGGTTGTCACCGTGGGTGATCACACTAACAGAAGGGATCCCTGAAAGATCCCAGGTCTTCCATCCTTGTGAAAACCCCTTGTCCCCAGAGTAGGCTCTGTTTGGTTTGACAAACAACATGCAGGATAGGCAGCACATAGGGAAGCAGTCCAGCTTGTCACTTGTCTCTTTACATGTTGTTAGTCACAATCTCTTTGTTCACAAGAAGAATGAGAACTGATAACACAAGATTATGCTATAACTTTTAGGGTTATCATCATGAATGGAGAGCTTTCACATGGGAAAGGAAATTTTCTGAGACATCTGTGCAGAGCTCATCTCATATTTCACATGTAAGTTGATCAATGTGAGAGAGCCACTGAGTATTGAGCAGAAGACAGCCTTCATCATTTTGAAATTGCAACTCTGTCATTCACCTTTCCACTTCTACTGCATTTGGGATCAGAAACATGACTGTCTTCTAAGATTTAGAAAATATCCAGCATGCATAAAATTCTCAGTTCATGGTGTGCTAGGTGGTTGGTACAGGACTGGTAGTTAAGGGGTTTACTTGCATTAGAGTTCTCAAGTAATGTTACTGTTACTGCCTTGACAAGGAATGATTCTTAACTAAAGGGTAAATACATTTTTCTGATGCATTGCTGTGGTGAATTTGACTTTGGTTGTCTTCCAGACTCCCATCCATCCATGCTCTCACTCCCCCTCCTCAGTAGGAAAAGGAACAAAATAAGGTGAAAAAGCTCATGGGTCTACAGTGAGATCACTCATCAATTACCATCACAGGCAAAACAGACTCTGGGGAAAATTGATTTAATTTATTGTCAATTAAAAATAGAGTGAGATGGTGAGAAGCAAAGGCAAAGCTAAAAACATTTCCCCCACCCCCACCTTCTTTCCAGGCTTAATTTCACTCCTGACTCTTCTACCTCTGCACCACCCCAAGCAGCACAGGCAGGTTAGGGAATGGAACTTGCAGTCCGTTCACAAGGTTTTGTCTCTGCCACTCATTCCTAGCACTCCGCTGCTCTAGTGTGGGATCCCTCCTACAGGCTGTAGTTCTTCAAGAACTGTTCCAGCATGGGTCCTTTCCATGGAGTGGAGCCCTTCAGGAACAGAGTAGATCCCTCATGGGCCTCTGTTCCCACCCGAAAAACTGCTCCTGCATGGGCTCTCCATGGGCTGCAGCTTCCTTCAGGGCACATCCACCTTCTGTGGTGTGGAGTCCTCCATGGCTTCATGAGAACCTGCTTTACCATGGTCTTCTACATGGGCTCAGGGGAATCTCTTCTCTGGCACCTGGAGCACCTCCTCCCCTTGATTATTCTCTGACCTTGGGGTCTGCAGGGCTGTTTCTCTCACATTTTTCTCATTCTTCTCTCTCACAGCTGCTGCACAAATTTTTTTACCCTTTATTAAGTAAGATTTCCTAGACATGCCAGCAGCTTGGCTGAAGGGCTCAGCTGCACCCTGTGGTGGGTCCATTGGAGCTGGCTGGACCAGCTTTTTCCAGCATGGGGCAGGCCTTGGCCTCTCCTCACAGAGGTCATCCCTTGCAGTCTCCTTCTCCACCACCAACACCTAGCCACGCAAACTACATAACTTTGCAAACCCATGGTGTGTGACACCAGATTTTATAGCTAATAAAGCTATAAAATATATATAGTTATATAGATAGATAGCTTTATATA
>NW_010525644.1:33671-43011 GCF_000687285.1 Phaethon lepturus | reverse complement strand
GCTGTCTCCTAAGGGATTCTCTCAACCAGTGACCTTATAACTCTTTTTCTTGAGAATCTCTTAATTGTCTCAAGTTCTACACTGAAGACACTGCATCGGGTCCTACACTTCCTGAGTAAGCAGAGCATGGCAGAGCTGTGAAGGATGCCCAAAACAGAAGAAAGTGTCTTAAGGGGTTTGTAGAAGAGGCTGGGAAGCTGATCCTGTTGGATAGGCAGCAGCAGAAATATTTTGGCATGGGGTGAGTGCCAGAACCCTGTGAAAAAGATTAAAATGGGACTTGGGCTTGAGCAAAATGCAGGGGCCTATTTAAGCATGCAGGAGTAAATTGCTAAAGTAATGGGGCCCTTTGAGACTTAATGGCATTTCAGGTTTGTTTAGATGTATAATTTTAAAGTCGGACATCATCAGTATTTGTTACCTTGCTTTAGGTAACAAAAGAGCTTGCTTTAGCTGTAACCTCCCTTGTCCCTGCCTAGGGTGACCACAAAAGCGGTAGCGCTTGGCCTGAACGAACAGCACAGGCAAAAAGGACTGGTGGCACCAGCTTCATTCTGTAGCCTGCCTGCTTCAGACCTGCCTCCTTGAGGACTTCTAGAAAACTAGTGTCTTTTTGCAGAGGTCTGGTTTGCTGCATCTTGGAATGCTTGTGCATCGTATGAAGAGTTTGCTTAGCCCACGCTGCTTGAGTACCTGCACTGTTGTACAATACGGAAGTGTCTGACGTGACGGTGTGAGCTAAACGTGAAAACCGAAACGCATCACATCTGTGAAGCACAGGACCTCACAGCACCATCTGCTGGGTGTACGAAGGCTGCTCGGTATTTTCCACAGAACTTCATAGCATCGTCTTTTACCTGTTACAGTTTACAGAAAGGCTTGGCTGGCTCCAGTTAATATATAACATGAAAGCTTGTATAATTAATATACCTCTACTGATGCTCATTAAAATACTCCAAAGTGAACTGACTTAGCTGCCAAGCCAGTCTCTGGTTAGCGGGAGGTACTGCCAGGAGGAGGGCAAGACCGCAGATGTTTCAGACGGCTTTGGTTAGCCTAGGTAGCTGCTACGTATTTTCACTGTGCTGGTAACTCCTATGTGATGGTAAGCACTGGAAGAATGTTCTGGCTGGTTTTGCAGTTTCTTCCTCATGGTCTTTGCCTACTGTCACGGTAGGCTATCTGGGGTGGAGTTATGTTTGGGACAGCTTTACAAATGTGAACAGCTACAATCTCCATTTTTCCTGAGTAGAGATGTGCCAGATCTTATAAGCAAGCATAAGCAAGGCTATCAGAAGGAATGTGCTTAAACTTCTCTAATCTGATAAGTGTCTGAATCTTGGCTGAGCCTATCAGGGATAACAGCACATGCCTGCTTAGCTTAGACTTTTTTACTGCTTAGACTACTGCTTCAAGATGTTATTTTCTTTTACTTGTCTATCACTTGCCTCTTATGGGTAAACCAGGTGGGAGTTCAGCTTACTGCCAGTTGACCCAAATGGCATGTGGCTTTAAATTGGTGAGGTTTTCTTTTTGCAAGCTTCTGTTTAGCTAAGTTATGTCCAAGTATGCTAAACTCCTTCAAATACTAAAGTAAAAGTAGTTGGATCACCTTTGTACCTTCTCTGTACCACCCAGCCCCAAGATAACTTTGCTTTTCTTGTACAAACTCCCTTCCAGTCCTACTTGATGGAACTGCCCAACTCTGCTTTATTTGAAAGCTGGACTTTTATTAAAGATGGCAAGAAGGCTTGAATATCCTCACTTAACTGTTTGGGGGTTTTTTTTCCCTTAAGTAAAGGAACTTAAGTAACTCAAGTCAGCAGCAGCAGTAGTTTCCTGGAAATTAATTCTGGGGAGCTGGCAGGATTACTTGCAGAAGGAAAGGTGACTTCAAAAATAGGCAGCGGGGCGCGGTGGGGATATCTATATGCCACAAAAGCAAAACACATTCTTCTGTCCTGTTTCCTAATGTGCAATAATAGCTTGATTCCTGCCTGGAAACCGGGAGATCTCATGGTCAGTGGCATGCTGCTGCCCTCAAGTCTAGGTGGCTTGTACTTCCAGTTCTCCCACTCCAAGAAGCGAGTGAGATCTACACGAGGCATTCTGCAGTCACTTGTCCACAGGGTGAAACTACTGCGAAATGGAGAATGCAGACTTCTGGCGTGTAATACCTCGTTGTTCACTAGATTTCTTGTGTCTTATCAAGATGTACTGTCATGGATTTTGCTATGGAATATGCACTTAAAAGAGCAGCTGGAGTTACTACAAGCTATTACCCCTAAATGAATAAGCCCTAACTGCCTTTTAAAATGTCACTTTATTTTTGCTGTACTGGGAAACAATAGTGTGCACATTAAAAACACAGTCCTGATTTTCAACTATGTGGCAATCCATTTTAGGCTTATTGAGCACAATGTTTCCTAATTTGAAACTGCTTTTTAACTTGCAAAACAGACTTTGGTTTAGCATAATGAGTTTGGATGTACTAACTAAAGGAAAACTTACTTTTCCATAAGGTCACATAACAGACCGTCTCAACTTCAAGAACTTCAGCTTTGTGATTTTGCCCTTGAAGCAATCTGAAGAGTGGAGACAACATGGAGCTAATCTAGATAGAGGATGCGGGTTTGTTCATTTTGTTGAAGTCCTAGCTTAAAAACATTACAATTTTTTTCAGTGTCGACTGAACTCATGCGATAAAAATAGAATAGATTCATGTCTTACATATGCTTTTACATTATGAGGAGAGTCGATCTGAATAAATTACTTTCCTGATAATTAATGAAGTTATTCGGGGGTTTTAAATCACTCTTCAGAGAATCTGCTTAGGCTACACAGAAAAGCTTAGTAGTGGATAATTTTGATTCTAGTCCCTTTGTAGCTTGATCATACCATTCTACATCATGATGTTAGGTTATGACAAACAGTGAGTGCTAAGACATATTTTTCTAGTAGTTTTAAAATATTTATCTTACTACTAATTTTGCATCTCCATAGTGATTCTGAGATTTCTGGAGGACTGCTTAAAATGCATGCTGGTGAAATGTGCCGCACATGCTGACACACGGGTATGCAGTGTCCTCCTCCTACCGGGCAGGCTTACGTTCTTCTCAGTCATGGAGACAGCCCATGGACCTCTTAGATTTCTGCACTTTAGACTGAAAAATGAGATAAAAAATACAGCATAGCAGCTTCTTTTGTCATTGTTATTGTGCTATGCTCCCCTTCGGAAAAGCAGCTGTCCTGTATGCAGTTCAGTTGAATCGTTGAACCTGTTGCATCCTCAAAGGATGTGTGGTCTCTTCACAGAAGGTAAAAGCTAACTCCACCAAGATACCTTTAAGAGTAACTATGTATTTATAATTGTTAGCAACAGATTTAACCCACAGCACAAAGTGCCAAATATTGTCTGAAAGTGGGATATGTTCAGTTATTAGATACTCAAGAAAGTCTTTGTATAGAGATGTCTGTTAGCTGTTGCTTGTGAATGCGTGTGCCCTACAGTGGTCAATCACAGCCCAGGGGTCTGTGCTGAAAGACTAGCCTTAATAAGGTTTAACTGCCATAAGCAATGTGCATGAATAGCATTTAAGGAAGGATCTTTTGAAGGCTGCTGTTACTGTCTATACCTATATGTAACATATATAAAAATGCCGAATGTCTTGCTGTAAAGGTGAATCTTTGGAGGACTGTTTTCTTGCTCTTTTGGACAGAGTAAGTAAATGGATGGAATTGCAAATCTGAGTTGTTAATATATGCAAAATTGTAGCCAATTCCTGAATTTCAAGATAGCTGCGAAGATATATGACGAAATTAAATTTCACGTTTCTGAACTACTTAATGGATTTAATGTCCATGTAGTGAATAGTGGAGTCAAGGTTAGAGACTTGAGAATAAATGCTGTCTTCTCTTGGACTGTTTTAAATGCTAGTAGGGAGAATTCTGAGATGCTGCTGCTTAATTTCAAGAAAACCTATTAAAGTCTTCCTTAGACTTGCAGCAACTTGGAAAGCAACAACATAACTAAAATAACGAAAGTGTTAAAGTAGTAGAACAGCTACAAAAGACTTTTGCAAGCTGGAATACTGTATAGTATTTATTTATAAATATGTCTTTAAGGTGTTGGTTTAGACTATCTTGCTGTATTAGTAATGGGTTGACATCTTTCTCTGATTGACAACTGTGTACTGATGCATCATTAGAAACCTTTTACATGCAAAAATTCTGTTTCTTTTGGTGGACTTTTTAATAGCACATGCAGAGTACAGAATATCTGGCCTTTGTTGCCTCCCATATTCTCTACTGGTGCCGCTCTCTCTGCTCCCCCTCTCCTGCTATTTTTGCCAATCATTCCCTAGGGGAGCTAATCCTGCACGGGGGACCCAGGGAGTTTCCCAGGAATATGACCAGGCTCTCACTTTATAATGTGATAGTTGTACATTGAGTGGACTGGGTCTCTTCTTTTTGTCATAAGACTATAGTTCTTCTAATGCTACTGTGGCAAATGCTTGCAGGCAATGACCTTTAATTTCAATGGTGCTCTGTAACTGCCGCTGCAGTGTTGCTCAGGTTTTGGAAGTGGGCACAACAGTGCACTGATACTAAATGGAGTGGGAGAAGGTAACTTTTTGCTTCCGAATTCCTCTCCATTAACCTCTTTACTATTTGAGTGAATAGCAACCCGTAAAAATTCTGGCAGAAGAGCAGCTATTTCTGCAAGTCCATTTGAACATACTTTTTATTTTGTGGAAATGCCAGAAGTTAAAGGCAACAGACAAAAGATGCTCAGAAATGGTTCCGGGTGAATCTCCTTAGGTTTTTCTATTATATATGTTGAACACTTAGCTGGAAGATTCAGGTTCAAAGCTGTAAGAATACAACATAAATTCGAAATACAGTATAGGCTGCGTGTCATGATTTCAGGAATCATTTGTCAAACAGAGAATTAATAAAAAGAAAGCAAAAGATTTATTTCTGCACAGCTTTGAATATTGTTTGTTTTTCAGAAATATGCGTTGTCAGCTGTATGAGACCAAACCTTTGTACAAAGAGGCACAGGGCTGCTTGTGATTATTTTAAGGCAGTTTTAACTCTGGATGGATTCAGAAGTACAAATCAAGAAGGGGGAAGTCTGCGTCATGAGCTCAGGCACATGTTGGTTACCAATTCTGTTGTCTGGCAACAGAATTTCAATATAAATAGATGTGGATAAAGATAACTTGTCTTTCTCCCCAGTCGGGTAGAGAGCAGGTTTCAGAAATAAAACAAAAGGCTTCATGAGAAAGGTATAAGTGGATGTATAAATACACATTCCTGGAGTACGAACAGCCCGAGTTTATTAGCTTCCAGGCTTTAGTCCGCTAATGTTCCATTGCGCTGATCTGGAAAGGGTGTTTAATGGGATTTGGCTGGTTATGAACTTTTTAAGTTTGTAGAGCTGCATCCAATTTTTTGGAAGCTTTACTTGGAGTTGTCTGACACTCATAGATGGAATTTAAATACCTTGAGACCAGTTCTGAAGTCCTTATTTCTTGAAGTTAATAGGAGTTTTGAGGAAGGGATTTGAGAAATGGGAGAATAAAGAGTTGTCTTTAACTGCAGATAAGTTCATGTATTGACTGATTTAAAATAGAAATACACTAAAAAGTAGCAAACACATCTGAGTTTTTTCCATGGAAAGCAGGAGCACCAGATTTACAAAGTATTAAAGTAATAGGAAGCTATGCTGTATTACATTACCTGCTTTGTAAAATTGTTCCTATAGGATATGACAGGTAATCGTCATCAACATAAACTGTTAATATTTAAGATGATACGTTCCACTTTCTTAATGTGTTGTAGTTCCACATCTATCTACATGCAGATATGACACAGATTTGCTGGGACACAGCAGTCACCTTGAAGCCATCCTCAGTAACAGCTGATTAGTGTTATCTGTTCTGAATGAGAAAACAAGTTCAGCTTCTCTGACCTCATTAGAGGGAGCTGAGAGCCTCAGTAATAAATGCTCCTCTAGCTCCTTCCAGTAATTTGATTTATACAGAAGAAAGTTCTATTGACACAATCCCCGCCACTAACAGACCAGCACTCCTTGATGTCGGAGAAAGATTCTGAAAATAATTAGACTTGGCACTAAAACTAAAAAGAAGGCGGTTGGAATAGGAAATTGTTATTTTTTCAATAGCACACAGTCTGCAATAGAATGGTCTTTCCATCCGCTTACATTCATAGATATCAATACAGAACTGAGGCTAATATATCTAGAAATGCACTGTAATCTATGCATAAACTTAGATATATGCACCTGTTTGCTTTTGAATTTGAATGACTAGAGTCTGCATCCATCAAATAATTAACATTCTGACACTCTGTTTATTGGTCATCTTAAATTCTTGAATGTAAGAATTTGGGGTGATAAAATGACAAAGCAGTCTATGAATCTGGGAGCATGCTTTAAGTGAGGATCTAAACAAAAGCAAAGGATATGGTGATTTCAACTGTGCAGAAATTTATTTGCTTTATAAAAGAGCAATAAAGTAAATCTTAATTTCGCACACTTTGCATAAGATTATAATGCAAAAATACAGATTGTAATTAATCTGTTCCAAATATTATTTTATCTGTATTAATAGAAATTAATGTGTCATCCTGAGTCCTTTAAACCTACTAAGTTATCTTACAACTCAAAACTAACAAACAACAAAAGGGTACAAAAACCTTTCTTGTAGCCTGCAATTAGGGAGAATTGGTTACTTCAGGTAAGACAGGTACACCAGCAAATGATGCATAAATGTATAAGCTTAGTCCGTCACTCATTCTTCCCAGATTTATCAATATTCAGAGAGTTTTCAAGATTGGCAGGAGCAGAGAGTGACTTATATCTCACTATTAGCGAAGGAACACGCCAAATGCCAAGAAGCCCACTAAGCCCCTTATTTCGGCACTTAAAGCGGCACATGTCACCTGGATCACATCCATTTATTTTTCAGTTTAAAGATCAAAAACTTTCTGTGTGTTTTCACAGTGCTCTGAATTGGAGAGCTTGATCCCGCTAAATCTGTTGGCTGGTTTAAGGCCCAGTTACTTGTCACAGGAATGAAGGAAATCTCCAGGTAAGACGACACCATGCTGAGATAATTCAAAAGGAATCAGTCACACTACTTCAGGCTGATGCTTTTTTTTTTTCCCCCTTGAAATGTGGTGCTCTGAAAACTGACTGTTTATGAGAAAAAAAAGCACTTTTTTCCCTTTGCTTGCAAGATTCACCTAAAGCCTCAGCTGGGTGAGTTGCATTATCTTTCTAATATCTCCACAGAGCATTTCCTCGATCCCCAGCTAAGAAAGAGCAAGTCTAGGTAGATAAACGGTGCGTTTACACGCGGCTGGGAAGGCTGCACGCTGCTAAAGAATATGATGTCTCTGACAACTTTGTGTTCAGCTGAAGCCACAGGGTACTAAATGAATAGACTCCTTAAGTCAATCATGTTCCAGAGAGAGATTCTTCTATATGAGTTCTTCGTGTAATTACTGCTTTGGAAATGGAGGGATGTGCTGCCTCTAGCAACACTTTTGGGGTAAAGGAAAAGGTTATTATTAATAGCCATCAGTCAAGTAGCTGAAAGCAGGCTTATTGCAAGTGGAGAAACTAAGGCTGATGTAAATATATTTGTACATCTCTAAATGTGACAGGAAAACTGGCTCTTTTTTTTTTTTTTTTTTGAAATGAAGCCAGTTTTCATCAAGCCCATTATCTTCAGCCCCCATTTTCTTGTGCTAAATTACCCGCAGGGGTGGTTGTCTGTGCTCCTCAGGTAGGTTTTTGTTGTGGGAATCTGCTTGCCCAGCTAGTTTCCCTGCAGGTATCGACAGGAAAACAAACTGTCCTAATCTCTGTAGCCTTAATGAGGGAAGTGCACGATGGAAAGTAAGGGGACGTCAGAATGTGTGTTTTGGTTCTTATGTGCTTTTCTATAGTCTAAGACACTGGCCTGTGACAGAAGAAATTAAAAAAAAAAAAACAACAAACCAAAACCTGCTAAACAAGAAGCTTGTTTGCATTCTGATAAAGGGGCATAGCAAAAGACTATTGCGGTTTTTCCACATAGAGAAGTGAAGAAAAATGCTACTTCTAAATTTTCAGTGTTTTGTTGTGGGAGGTTTCTATGTAACTGCATGTCATGGATTGAGATAAAGGATATCCAGCTGCACCATCGACTCTCTCTGCCTCAGCATGTAGGAAACAACCAAAGAATACGATGTGGTTATGCAAATAAATGCAAAACGAAAGCTATCGGTGTGTCAGACTGGTGCGGTCTGTGGTTAGGAGTCAGATTTTTGAAAACCTGGAGTCGTTTGGTGAGGCTGCCCAGTAGCATTCCACTACCAGGGAGGGACCTGGGTGGATATCAGTTTGGGGTGAGCCTTGGAGGGGAGCCTGGAGCCCTGCAGTGGGGAGCAGTACCTGTAGCAAGGCACTGGACGTGGATCCATGCTCTCAGGTGGCCCTGCAAGCTAAGGGAGCAAACTGAGGGCTGCCCTAATTCGGCGTGGCAGTGACAGCCCAGCACCTTCTCTCAGAGGTAGGTGACTATACCCTCGTCCTCAGGGGCCTGAGCAGGAAACCTTCATTAAAAACAGATGGAAAGCAAAGCCCATGATAATGTTGCTCATCTGGAGCGCAAGAGTCTTGGGGCTCAAGCACGCGTCCAGGCAACGTATCCGAGATGTGATCTCCTCGCCAGCCTTCCCGTTTCCCAGCTTGCAGGAAAGGGTGTATAGTTGATTGCAAATGGGGAGAAGACACTTTTCTTCCTGGTCAAGCTGTCCCCCCCCTTAAGGGATGGCTTCCAGGCAAGAGGAGAGGAGCACAGGGTGAAACCGTTCTTCGCAGAGCTGTTTGTGCACTTTACCTTTCATAGCTAATGGTTTAAATGCATTTTTAAATATTATTATTATAATGAGATTTCCTCTGTTTCTCTTTTTCAGTTCACCCTAAAACTTAATTCCTTCTTAAGTGCAGTGAGTGAGGGGATATAAACTTCATGAATTATTTCAAATATTTCAACCAAAATTTCATAATTTATATAAGGTTTTAGGCACTTGGAGTGTGGGAGTAATGACTTGTATCCAAATCAGTGATTTTTTTCAGAATTTGCATTTGCTTAGAAGTTGAGATATAAAAATATTAGCTCTAAATGTTTGGGTTCCTATAGTACAAAAAATGCAAAGCCATCATTGCTTTTTAAGCCATGCCAAGGCACATGCTACGCTTTTGTTGAAAGGCCTTTGACATATCAGAAACTTCTCTGCTTGAAAAGACTGTAAGGAAGAGAGC
>NW_010525644.1:17661-33640 GCF_000687285.1 Phaethon lepturus | reverse complement strand
TAGGGAAAGTAATTTAAGTCTAAACCCTCCTGGAATGAGTAGGGAACTATTTTCCACAGAAGTTATAGCACCTGAGCCAAAGAGCCTGATCCACTAGTCACAGATCCACTTCAGTAGTTAGCAGGCTCAGAGCCTGCGTGCGGGTGTTTAATAAGATGTCCAGATATGAATTAGTTTTCTAACCAAAGGCACCAGTCTGCTAATTACCCGCCCCTCTGCTTTTGCCGAGATGCTATCACATCATTCACGAATGGATGGCACGACCTGCATAGCACGTGAACGGTGCAGAGCCTCAGCCTAATGCGCATCTGCTCTGGGCTCCCCAAGCGTGGGCTTTGCCCTTGGTACAGTCAGTGGCACTTTGATAGAAGAGAGATGCTATGGAATATCTCACATTCCTCCTTAAGGAGGTCACAATCGCAAAGACCTTGCCATGGTAATGTCTGGTGCCATGAGACGCAACAGTATTGTGTGTGCGCGTATATATATAGTTTATACATACGTATGGTGGAGTCGCCATCTCTGGAAGTGTTCAAAAAATGTGTGGATGTGGCACTTCAGGACATGGTTTAGGGAACATGGATTGATGGTTGGACTTGATGATCTTGAAGGTCCTTTCCAACCTTAGTGATTCTGTGATTCTGTAATATATATTTGTATATGTATAAACAGTGGGTTCCTTTTTTAAAAGCTATTTAAGAGCGACTTATCTTTGTCAAGAGAAGAACAAAGGAGAGCTGCAATGGAAAAACAGGCCTTCTCCTCAGAGGCTGCTGCTCCTGGGACACCCAGACGAGATGCAGGAGTCAGTCAAGTGTCAAACTGAGCTAACTTTGCGGTACTCCAGAGGCCTGCCTTGAGGGACACCGTGCACACCACCACCCCAGTGACTCGTGTCCTGCCTCTGCCAGTTCCTGGACCTCGCAGGAGGTTGCGAGGAGGCAGCGTGAAGAGCTGGGTAAACGCTAGTGCTGCACGGTTAGCATCAACTTCACCCCATGAACTCATAGCGCCAGCCTCCGATGTCTGTTTGGGAATGACTGAGTTACCAGCTGGATAAAAGCCTCACCTGCATGAAGAGCATTAATGACCCCTAAGGGAATGCTGCTGTCATCCTTCAGCTGTCTGAAGGATATCGAGATGGGAATAACCTCTTGCCCTCGCTTCAGTGTGATTAATAACTGAAAATACTGTTGCTTAATCATTAAGCAAAATGAATTTACGATCTTGCTTTTGGAAAAATAGGACAGTCTTCTACCTCAGCATTCAGCGCAGCTTAGTGGAAAAGTTGCTGGACAAGAAGAACTTGTTCATTCCTCTCCAGGGTGTATCACCCAAAGCCTACGTGCTTGGAGATCTGTGTACAACGAGCTGGCTGAATTAGGCACTAGGCGGTGAGAAGGCGTCGTGGTACTGGTCTGCCTTTCACGGAGTATCTCGAACCTTTGTGGCCCCGCTCCTGGAAGGTGCTGGGCATCGCTGCTGCTGCATACGGAGCACAGTCTGTGGCCACCAAACCTCTGAAGCACTGTGCGACCTCTTGCCTGGGTAAGGGGGTCTTTTCTAAATTAATCTCCTTCCACTGACGTACCCAGGTGTGATTATCAATGTTCAGGTAACAAGTGTTAATTCAGGGACTTGGGGGTCTTTACCCTTCTACCAGTGCAATCTCGCCCCACTGTCTGGCGAGCTTTTTCAGCGGGGAATATTGCTTAACTTGTGGTCCCAGGTTTTGGGATCAGTTATGATTATCCCGAAAGATGATGGCTGGGACATATTCTTCAAGCTGCAGCGTGAAGTGGGAAGGAGTGAGGAGGTGGAAGGGCTTGCTGCTGCTGCACAGGGAGCAGCAGTTAGAAATCCTGGTAGGGAAGAGATATTTTGGGAATTGTGTGAAGGTGCCTCTCCGTTCCACATTTATGCTTCTAGAGACAATGGCTAATTTAAAAGTTATACGAAGGCTTTATATTGTGAAATAACAGTAAGCTGCAATAATAACCAGGTACCATTGATTATGACATTACAGTATCATTCCCTTTTTCCTGAAATACACCTTTAAGAACCAAACGATAGCTGTCTTGAGCTAGAGGTAATTGCTTATAGAGTGACATCATAGAAAACCATCATATCACTTCTCCGTCTATGAAATATTGCACCCAACAGCATATTTCTTGCACGTTTGCCCACTCTAACTTAATATTGTAAATACTTGAGATAATTTTTTAATTAAGGTAACAATTAAGGCGTGTTAGTTCTGCTGAAGTGTCACTGAAACTAAGTTACCCTTATTTGTATCATCTCTTTGTAATCAACTGAGGCTGCCGCCCTGATATAGTAATAGAAACACAATGTAGGAGACCATCTCTGCCTTGGATAGCTTCCATTTTCAAAGGTCAAGAGAAACAAAGACATTGATGCTTTTTTCTTTATCCCATTGTTTTAGTTCTGTTCTTATTTTCCTACAATTGATCCATCTCCTCCTGCTTAAATACTTATTGTATTCCAAAGAGGAGTTGTCCATGCCAGCACTCAGCCACACTATTCAAGTTGGTTCTTTAATCTTTCCTCATAAGTTAGCCTTTCCTGTAGTTAATAAGCTACCATCAAAGAGTGTTTTTATTAAGTCGATAAAGCTGACTGCATTTTAAAAGGCTTCTAAACAATGTTTGCAATGTTTATGATACTCCATAAATGGAATAATGACCATAAAAAATAAATCTCTTGCACTGTGGACTCTAAACCTTGTTCCAAGTTATAGGTTATAAAATAAGGAGTAATTAGCAATGAAATAATAAGCTACAAAGTAATCATCACTTTTTTTCCACAATAGTATACTTTCTCAGTAGTATAAAGTGATAAATAAGCAAATAGTTGAATGACTAAATTTAGTAGATCTATTTCTAATCTCACTACTACTATTGTAATTCAGGAGTAACTCCAGTGTGAAACACTTAAAGTTAGAATAAAGGAAGGCAGGATTCATGTAAAAACAGATATTTCTTTTTTAAACAAATGCAAATAAACATTTAATTTCCCCCCAACTTTTGCATGCCTTCTGCAAAAATGTTTATTGTTAATCAAAAGAAGAAAAAGAACTTAAAAGAAGTAAAGGTCTTTGCAAGGCTCTGAGGCAGGACCTTGACCTCCCTTTGAGGCTGATGCTTGTTACTGAATGTGTTCATGTGAACCATGGTAATTTAAAAATGGTCAGAGCACCCTAAGGACAGAAACTTGGATGCAAACACAAGCACCTAAAATTAGGAACTTGCTATAAATTCAGTGGCCCTCTGGTATGGAAGAACTGGCAGCAAGATGATGCTGAGGTTATACACACCTAAGTGAGTACAGCGCACACACTCACAATGTCAAATGCCATCCCAGCAAGTCAGAATACAGGAAATATTCTTCATGTTTAATGTAGTTTTCCTTTCGGTGTTCACCATGTTTTAAGGACGTTATGAACCAGATTAGTAGCTCAGCCTTACAGACTAGTGCACGTAGTTAGGTACTTAGGCGTACCTCCCACGGTTCCTTCCCATTAACCTCTTTACTATGAAAAGTGCAAAAGACAACCTGGCTGTCTTTCCACGAAGGATCTTCTTATGCCAGTGTTTATCTGACTGCAAACCAATAAGCAGTCAAGCTTAGAAAATTTTCTTCGCTAAATAGTGAATTACCCCTCCTCAGTGAGCGCAGAATGAAATACTACTTCCTGGGAGAAAGTCTTCTCCTTACCAGACATGTATTCTCCTCCAGTTTTCAAATCAACAAGCAACAAAAAAAAGACATCCCTTTTCTCGAAGTCCTCTAAAATACCACTGTAAATCAGCAACGCATATCGGCAACGCTCAAGTGCTTTCTGACACTGGGATTCCTGATAGGATCTGGGGCTTCCAGGGAGAAAAGGAAGAGGAAATGGAGATGGGAAAATTTATCATGCCTTGATGTGGTAGTGATTTGGATATCCTGCTTGAATTATTATATGATAGAGAAGCAGACTTAGGCATCTAAACCAAAAGTTAATCTTTAACTTAAAAGTAACCCTTCATAAGTGCAGAAGATATCAGTGAAGTGAGATAAAGTGTCCCTGTTTACCAGGTGGAAGAGGAGATCTTTCCAGTTCCAGCTTCTCATCACCAGCCATAAAGGCAGCTGCAAAACAAGAGCGCGAAGAGGTAAGGACTTTCTCTTCTAATACCATCTGTAACGCTGAAAAGGAGAACTGATGAACAGGGTCTCATTATTTTTCTCTAAGGCTTGAGCGAGAAGGGCAGGGCCAGTCGCAGCCATTCTCCAAAACGCCCGAAGGCAGCTCACGTTGCAACGCCAAAGAGCCGCCTGCTGGCAACAGCACCGGGCGTTGCGGTGTCACCTGCCAGCCAGTGCCAGATTTTACCCACCGTTGCCACCAAATGTTTTCATTGGGGTTGCATGATTTATTGGATTTGATGCCGTTTCTTTAACCTTTAACCGCCTCCAAATGCAGTCAGGCTCTGCGAGCAGCCGTTCATCCCCCTGCACGTGTCTGGATCTCCACAGCTCCTGGCCATTACGACGGCAGTGGCCGCACGTGGTCAGGGCTTTGCTGGAGAACTGCCACGGGAAGAGTCATCCTCCTCCTCCAAGGGTCTCACCTGGTCAGCTGGAGAGGCGACTGAGGCTTGATTGCCTGCTTCCACCAAAGGTAGGCCACTTACCAGTGAATGTTCTTAAATGATGTTAAATAACCACCCAGTTCTCTCCGTTACCTTCTTGATGGTGATTGATTGCTTAGAGGGAGCGTTCCTTTCAATGGAGCCCACCGTTGGTTTGGTAAATTGGCTCCTACCGCCCTACGCCTAGTTATCTCCCTTCATGTCAAATGTTCTTTATATTATTTGCAAACAACTTCTGACTTTGTTTTCCTCTGGGTTGGTTGCAAAACGTTCAGTTTTCATTGGCACGCCCCACAGCCTCCCACCCCCCCAGCTCACGTGCCGCCCCACAGGGAGCTGAGGCGCGCGCGGCAGGAACGGCGGGCAGGGCAGCAAAGCACCTTCAGGGGCTGCTTCTCAAATGTTTGTAAGTTTAGTTGATATTTTATCAAAGATTCATCCGAGTTAAAGAATCAACTTGGATTTCTTGTTAAATCATGCCCTCAGAACACGAAGTTTTCTTTTAACGGTACTTAACAAAATGGGAGGAAGTGAGACACAAAATGTTCTTACTACTAAGGAATGAAGGAAGAGAAGCTGCGTGACTGTCATGCATTATTTCTAAAAATAGTCATACTACATTTTTCTATAAAGCAGTAACTGCTTTTTAAAATGAGATGGAATAAAATACACTTGAAATCGGACACTGAAGTCTTTGTTTGATATTCCCACCCCTGGCTTTATCATCCTTTCAAATCATTTTTCCCCTCCTTGTAACACTGAGCTATTTTAGCCTTGCCTGACATCTTTCTACCGCTTTATTAAACCGGTGCCCTTTCCTGCGCAAGCTTCCCAGCCGCGGTCCCAGCGCTCTCCAGCAGCACTGCCCGTGTGTCAGCAGTGCGTTGACGCGGAGTTCTCTGCTACTCCCCTCCCTCCCGCAAGTACGGCACCACGTAGCTGCTACCTGATTTCTTGTTCGAATTATTAGTATTGGGTGTGCTCTGCTGCCTTGGAGGACCGTGTAAGTACCTCCTCACGTTCATTTTCCAAACTTTGCCGCTCTTCGTGCTTATTTTTGATTATGAAAGCAACCACTTTTGTAAGATTTTGTAAGTTTTTATTGAAGTCTGTCTCTCTTTTGAAAATATCACAGAATTGTTTCACTTATTCCTAGGATGTTTTGCTGGTTTGAGTGTTTTTTTTTCTTTTTTCCACCCACAGCATTTTAGTTTCCTTGTTTCAGTTTCCTAAACAGTTAAAAGCTAATGAAACATGACTTGAAGACATACATCTCTTGTCTGCATCTTTCCAGGTCATTTGCATGTAACACGGATAAAAAGAGGACGATACCACCACCATAGCACACATCCCCGTACATAAGCAGCCTTTTTATGATTCTGACCTTCATGTAATATTAAAAGATACGTGTTTCCTCAAGTCACTGTAAGGTGCCAACTGTATATGCTCATTCTTTTTAGAGTGAAAATGCATGGAGTTCAGCAAAACTGAATATTTGAACAGAAAGAGGGAAAATCATATCTGATGGAGACACTGATACCTGTCCGTTGCGTGAGCGTGGTTACTCTAGCAGTCGTGTGTTAACCTGTGCCCTGATCCCCCTTGTTCAAGTGCAGCATGCCCAAAAGGCATTTTTTGTGAGTAACTGAACCCAGAGAAGCCTGTTGGGGTTTCTGTGGTGAGGTTAAATGAGGGCACAGTCAGTCACCTGCGTTGCAAATATTTTCCAAATCAAAGTTCGGAAATGGCAAGGTAGAAAAGGGGGTGAAACACGTGTGAAACCGAGACATCCAGCAGGCTTTCAGGTAAATGAAGACCGCAGCCCTAAAGTCTCTCAAGATGAACACCCAGTTAAGATCCTCACATGCTGGGATCGCTCAACCTGCCCGTTGGCAATGTCCACAGCGAGAGTAGGATTGATCCCACTTTTGGACGAATGACCACACTGTACAACGCCTGTTCCTATCATTCTCTTCTGGGGGTGCCGTGCCTTGCCCTTTTTTAGATCCCCTCACAAATGTATCCACTGGGGGATAGATACTCCTCAGCTCCCCTCTGCAGAACCCAGCTTGGAGGTGGAAACCACTATGTCTGCAATGAGGACCAGCATGAAGGTAAATTTTGCTCTCCTGGGACTCGCTGCTGGCTGAAGTGAGGCCGAGCAACACCATGCACGAAAAGCCATTGCCTGGTCCCCCAAAAGCATAGAGCAAAGGAGAAGCTAACAACATAAATGGCCTCTGTGCTTGGCTTTTACCCAACGCCGGTCATCTCCTGTCCCTTGGGCCTCCTTTGGACAAGAACTGCAGTGTCTCAGCTCAGATACCTTCCTGTATCTACCTGGGCACCGCCCCAGCAAGCACCAGCATCTCGCCTTTGTCAGGAAACTGTTCCTCAGGGAACAGGTACCACAACCCCACCCTGGGAGTCCCGGTCTTGTCTGCCCTGTGCAGCCTGGGAAGTCCTCCTGACCATGTCTGTGGTTGCACTCCTGTGTGCTGTCACCTTCTGTAAGATGGACTTCGGTTGACAACTACGTGCAGCCACTTGCACGCTGGAAGAAATAGCCAAACCGGGGATGATGAGTTTGGGGTGCTTGTTGCAAAACCCATGTTGTTAAGCCTTACCTGCTGAAGCTCTATCCAAAGATGACTATAAACCTAAGCTACCAAACTCCAAAACCTCATTCTCCACCACTTCTTTGTTGCTAAATCCCAGAAGCTGCTTTGTCTCTTCTGAAATGTCCTGAATTTGTTTTCATGCTTGCTTCAAAAATCCCTGTAATAATCCCTTTTGGTTTAGGCCTAATTGCTGCTGCTGCTGTGACTAATGATGGGAATATTTGAAGGGGACGCTTTATTAGATACACCTCTTGAAGGTAGGGTTTACCTTTTTATGGAGAAAACAAGGTGACAAGAAAATGGTACTTTGATAAGGGTTTTTAAGTTTGTATTTTTTTTCCCCCACCAACTATTAGCATTTAAATAATATTCTTTCATTTAAAGATCACGCCTACTTTTAATCTCTCCATCCTAAAAATCCCTAAAAATTTGGATTTTCTTGTCTCAGTTAACAAGTCATCTCTGCAGCAATGTTTTGCAGCTTCACTGTCCTGCAAAATTGGCATTTGGTCTCTTCCCATACCAGTGTTTCCAGTGTCAACAGACATCAGGAACTGGACACTGGTGATTACATCTAGTAATCACAGGCCTTCTCAAAGCTTTACTTCAGAGTGACCTGTGACACAGGCAATGTGGATGCAAACTTGTTTGCAAGGAAAGGCTGGAAAATGGGGCCCATCATTCAAACAGCCAGGATCTCCAACTGAAATGAACGTTTCCCTGCTCTTGTTCATCATGCCTGGGTTTTCAATCTTTCTCCTCTGTCATAGAAACAGAATTGAAATTGTTAATATTACCATATCTTATCACATTCGCAATCAAAATTAAAGAATTATGGATGGACCAGCAAGTGCATGTTTTGTTACCAGTACAGAACATTTTTAGAATCAAAGTGTTGGGTTTTGACCTTAGAGTCCACCCTGTTGCACAGTCTGATACAGCAGTTATTCTGAATTTAGCCCCGCCAAGTATGTAGCCATCTAAGTATCAGTCTGCTAACACCAATTCAAGAAACTACAGGAAGAACTTCAAGGAAACAGGATGGGAAAACTGCAGGATGGAAGCAAAACACTTTTAAGACTCTTATGGTTTTTAAATCTTCACTCATCTTATCAAAAACAAGACAGCAGAGAGGTTTGCAAGTACTAAATGACTGCTGCACTTATCAAGTGTTTCAGTGTTGTCACTGATCTTATTCACCACAAAAGATATTTGTTGTCTAATACTCTCCAGTGTCAGGATTGTTCTCCCTTATTCATGTAAAATATGCAATGTGTGCCAGTGAACACATTTTTCTCCCTCCTGGAAACGAAGAAAAAGAAAGATGAGTCCCCTGGGCCGTTGGTGCTTGCGAGTCTTCTCCTGGGGTTGTCTTCCCAGAACATACAATTTGACGTTTGTGCATTGAAAACTGATGCAACAAATGTTTCTTTAAAAAACGCTTCCCCTAATTTACTTATGAAAGAGAAATTGTAAAGCTGTTTACTCTTTGGTCATTTTTTATTTTTTTTTTCTTTCAGAAACTTGATTATGAGTCAATTGCAGGTTTTATGTGATAAAATAATTCAGGCATACTTTCTCCTGACTTGAAGGACCTAAGCGAGACTTAAATAGACTCAGCACTTGGCAGTTGTCTATGCTTTCTAGCACTGAAAAGAAGTGCATATTGCAGGATGTCTCTAACATCTTGAATTTTATCCTTAACTTTCAGATATCATCCATCCTGCGCTACTCTTTAAGGCAGGAATGTCTGCATCATCCTCTTCTGTGTTGGAGATGGACATCTTCCAGTACATTGATGTACATCAAAGTGACTTCATTGAGGTAGGAACTATATTGCAGTGAATCATAGGATAGAACCGTTAAGATTGGAAAAGACCTTTAAGATCATCAAGTCCAACTGCCAACCCAACACCACCATGCCCACTAAACCATGTCCTGAAGTGCCACATCTACATGTTTTTTGAACACCTCCAGTGGTGACTCCACCATTTCCCTGGGCAGCCTGTTCCAATGTCTGACCACTTTTTCAGCAAAGAAATTTTTCCCGATATCCAGTCTAAACCTCCCCTGCTGCAACTTGAGGCCATTTCCTCTCATCCTATTGCTGGTTACTTTGGAGAAGAGACCAACACTCACCTCACCACAACCCCTTTTCAGGTAGTTGTAGAGAGCAATAAGGTCTCCCCTCAGCCTTCTCTTCTCCAGACTAAACAACCCCAGTTCCCTCAGCCGCTCCTCAGAAGACTTGTGCTCCAGGCCTCGCACCAGTGAAGTGACTGGAGGGTAGAACTGGTGCCCCAGAGGCCTTTGCTCTATGTGCTAGATGAGTGTTTGCCACTAAGGCAACAAGCAGGGCTCCGGGTCTGGCATCAGGTGTGCCACCTGTGCTTCACAAAGCAAGGCTGTGAGGGCATAGTCTGTGCTGGGGACCCTCTGGGTGGAAGAGGGATTTGCATGGACCTCCATAGACCAGGTGGCTGTGGGCATCCTTGGAGTGTGTGCAGGGAGGCTCCACTGAGCCAAAATGCACCCGCACGGGAGAAGCGAGCCATATAGGTTGCTCCCTCGGTTGCTTTACATCAGAACTGATTTTTGTAGCTTTGCTCTTGACAAGGAGAGGAGTCTTCGTCCCATGCTGGTTTGTATGTTCATTTTTGTCAAGTTTCCTGTGAAAGGGCAGAAACAGGGGCATAATTAGTCCAGTCAATATGTTGTGCTTTAAAACTATGAGCACTTCCGAATCCTCACGAGGATCACCCATGTAATTCAGACATAATGCAATTTCTGCAATGCAAACTGTTGCTCAGCCTCTAGTCTAAGTCCTCTTCCATTGGGTTTTAGTTCCACGGTCCACAGTGCGAATGGAGCGTGGGCACCCTCCCTGTTTAAAGAAAAGCAGGACTCTCAACCTGGTGACCCATCTAAGCAATTCCTCTCCATTCTGAAGCCTTTTCTTGCAGGAAGTGAAGTGCTTGGGCAGGCCACCACGTTGCCAACAAGAAGCACTGAACCGCATGGCCCCTGTTGCTGTTGTGTCAGGGAGCTCAGCCGAGGAGAAGAGATGGCGTTGGGCTCTGACAATGTGTTGGGAGCCCAACTGGAGGTCCATGTTTTAGCACCAAGAAAGGTGATCTTGGCTCCTGGCAAATCTTTATCAGTTGGGGGGGTGGGAAATAATGTAGCATCCATGACATCATTGCTGTGATGGGATGGAAATGAAACCGTCTTCCAACGTGAGGCTTCTCACGTTCACAGACCAAACACCGCAGCATCCTGGGTGATTTAACTGCACTTCTTTCCTTCCTGTGCAGGATCTTAAAGAATGGGTGGCAGTGGAAAGCGATTCTGTTCAACCAGATCTGAGGAAAGAAGTAATACGAATGATGGCATTAGCAGCAGAAAGACTTGCAGCGCTGGGAGCCACTGTTAATTTAGTAAACCTGGGGTCACATCAGGTCCCTGTCTCATTCTTGTACTTAAAACATCGTATTTGCACATGCGGTCTACCTATTGTGTTCAGTGCTATGTATATGCATATGTATGTTATGACTTACTGAAATTTTTGATAGCTAGAAAAGAGTTTATCAATAGTCGTGTAGCTACATGATACCTGCTGAAATCAGTCCCTCAGACTGTCTGCCAACAGTCTTGGGAGACCACACAGACAATCCAAATGCAAACAGATGTTATCTGCGTAGAGGGAACAGGTAGACATTTTAGCTGCAGGAAAGCAGTTTGCAAAAATAAAAGGCTTGAGTTTTCTACCAGGGCTCGTTTTTACATTCTTCCAAGTATTGAAGCATGGTAGCTAATGCATCAGTTCATCACCAAAGTCTCTAAGTGAGGGAGGTAACTTTTACAAGGAAAACGTTGCCAGACAGAAAGGGCTAGCTATCTTGAGCATCATCTTTAGTTTTGGGAGCTTCTGACAAACGCTCCAAGTCATTTTCTTAATGACTGTTGGAAAGCAACAAGCAAGAGTTAATCTCTGAGAAATCTTTGTCTCTAGTTTACTTACCTTACTGTAGCCGGGGGCTCTTTCCTGCCCTGGGCTGTTAGGTTTCTGTTCCGAGAGGAATTCAAAAGTTCACCAATAGTGATTCCCTTTTTCCTCCTCTGAGGCTTCTGGGGAGGATAGTGAGAGTCTTAGCACAGGGACCTTGCCGCACAGCAGTACTTTAATATTTCGGGTTTATGTCATTTATAGTTGTAATGAATGCACTTAAAATTAAAACCTTATCATGCACTTAGCATGCAGGTATGATTGCCAAAATATACAGCAACAGTCTGTGTTGATAATAGCAGGGAATGGATTACCTGTTGTTGGAGCAGAGACACTTTTCTCTGCCTAGGGCCAAAATCTTGTTCCACAAAGTGGGTTTTTTCCTTTGATGGCTTGGCAAGAAGCAGCTGCTTGTTTGTGTTGTGACAGACCGATGCAGACTGGTGTTACTGGTGAATACAAGGGAGTATGCACATTCCTTCACTTCTTATTTCTCTCTCCTCTGGGACACACAGCCTCTCTTGGCCAATGTGGGGATCTGTTTCGCATAGCAGTAAATTACAGGATTAGTTTAAAGCCTTAACCTGTTTTCAAAAGAGCCTGAAATATCTGCTGTTCCTCCTGACACCAAAACTCTATTTTGTTTCTGTATCTGAAGTTACAGGCCTCCTGTGATCTGTCCATGGCAAAATCAACCCCCAAATTAGTTTGTGTGGCTTCTGACCATTTCAGTGTGACAACATATATGCTTTTGTCACTCCAGCACACAGTCAGCTTTGTCTTCTCTGGTGCCGGGAAGTAAGAGTTTAGTAATGAGGGCATTTATGACAGCAGTACCTTAAAAGAGCTCCATAAAGTCTTTGCAGAACCTAAACAGGTAGGGATTAAAATCTTAATTTATCTGGGTAGGGTTAGAGCTGGATTCAAAGTCAGATTTGTGCACCTGATCAAATCAGAGCCAATCGAGTATCCAGAAGTATTTACAATACTGAGATTTCAATTGTTAAAGTAACATCTGCAAGTTTTCAAAGGTTTGTTTGTTCCTTAGTTGCTTTTTTAACATTTCTCCACAGTTGCCTGATGGCCAGGATCTCCCACTTCCTCCTGTGATTCTTGGGGAACTGGGGAAGGATCCACAAAACCCCACTGTATGTTTCTATGGTCATGTGGATGTGCAGCCTGCCAAGAAGGAAGATGGCTGGAAAACTGACCCTTACGCACTGACGGAAATCGACGGTGTGTACCTGGTCATCATTGTTGTGTTGTTATTGGGACACATGACTCTGAGATTCTGAGTAGAAGGAGGCTCCCTGTATGTTTAACCACAGCATGAGGACTTCTCCCATGAAAATCTGTGGGACAAATCCAGTGGTTTTGAATCTTGACAACCATGCTGTGAGTAGCGAGATTCATCCGTGATTGCTTAATATTTGGTGTGGAAAAGCCACATGAGGTTAATGCCACTTTATAGAGTATTCAATAGAGAATCCACTTCTGCTTTAAAATTCTTGTTGGGTTGTTGGATCAGACATTATCCTCCCTCACACTTCCCATTCTTGCTTCATGACCCTTTAGTACCTCCACCTGCCATGCTGGAGCTAAGGAGCACTTGCGGTGGAAGAATGTGAGGTCCCCCTTAATGTACCCATCCTTCCACTACAGCCAGCTGAGCATGAAAAGCTCCATTCACTTGAAGGACCAAAATTAAGGACTGAGGGTCAGCAGAGGAACCCAGAAATCCCGATTCCCAGGTCTGTCCTATAGCCATTAAATCACCCTTTCCCATCTGTTGGGACCAGTTCCAAACACTCTTACTGGGGTAACTCTTCTGCCTCCAGTGGGGGCTGACGCAGATAAATCTGGTCATGGCAATCCACAGATTTATCTCTACATGAAACTGAAATCTGTCCCTGTATATAACTGTACAGCCAAACATTTAAAAAAACCCAAACAAACATACCCAGACTTGCAGCTTCATACTTCTACTGTGGTATTTATCTGTGGGGTTTTTGCTGCCTGTTACCTGGGCTGGCTGATGTGCACGGAAGCTGCATATTGTGCAAACTCTTCAGGCATGTCTTCTGTGAACAAACAGCTCCCAAGAACAAAAGCGAAGCTCAGAAACTGACATGTAGCAGAAACCACAATATGATATATATAAAAGGGAGAAAAAAAAAAGTGTACCAGTCCACTGGGAAACACCCATCACCTTATTTCAAACAAGTGAATGAAGTCCTGATTCTTTTGACACTTCAGTTGACACACCACTACAGCTTCTGTGGCAACAGGAATTTGCTGATTACATTGAAGTGATGAGAAAAGTTCAAAGACTGATTAAACACTTTCCTCTTTTCTTTTTAAGGAAATCTCTATGGGCGTGGAGCAACAGATAATAAAGGACCTGTCTTGGCTTGGATAAATGCAGTGGACACATTTAGAGCCTTGAACTTAGTAGGTATCAATGAGGAGCTGCTGTTGTTGTTGTTGTTGTTATTGTTATCATCTCTCTAGAGGGACGCATTTAGCTTACTGTGAGTTACATGATACCTCCCTGTCCCAACAGACTACATGCATTTTGAAATACTAGCTTATTTCTAATGCTATATCTAGGGCACTGGTCCCACTCCAGTAAGAATCTGTCCTTGAGCATTTCTATTTCACACAGCCTGTATGCAATGTAAATATGGTATTGCTGTCTTTGCCCTGCAGAGGAAAACACACTGGGGGAAGCATTCAATATATATTACATGCATTAAACAGCTTTGATACCCTATTCTCCTGAGAGCTTTTAAAATGGTAAAATAACATACATCACAGATTGGTCGTAAAGATTCATCTCTACTGTCACATTCTGCTGATCTTTGGTTTTGCCTATGTACAAATTACCTTCAATTTATATGTATGCATGAAGAGACCCAGTATCAGAAAAATGCTCGTACGTAATGGGCTGTTCTTTCAACAATATATTAGATTTATCAAAGTAAATGCTTTGAATGGGTGCACTAACCAAGTACAAATATACTCACTTAGAGACTGACATATTGCTAAGAATCAAACTTTTGCTTAAATTACTATGATGACCAACACAGTTATCTTTAAATAAGTCTGCATGTTTAGTAATTTTGGGCTAGTTGTATCCCCAATGCAAACCAAAACCAACACGTACCCTAAGCTTCTAACTTGGTTAGTGAGCATCCTTTTAGGGGAACTGGCACAATGCATTTTGTTAGATTGTTGAAAAACAGTTTTCTGCTTCTGTTATGACATTATGGCACAAATTGAGTGTAAGTTGTAACTTCTAAAGACTGTTTGTGACCTTCTGGAAAACTGAAGTTCTTGTATCAATAGTACTGAAGTACCTCAGCTAAGTCCCAGCAAACACACACATCGTTATTTGCCTGCAGATGAGCTCCTGTTAGTGGATGTGGCTGTGGGGCTCTCTTTGGGCACCCTGCCAGTTTTTTGAAGCACTAACAGCTATTCTGTCACTTTAACAAGTGAGCAAGAAGAAACCTTTGTCACTTTAAGCCTTTCCCTAGAAAACAGCACAGACCATCAGACAACATTCATTAAGTGTGTTTCTAAATTTTTTCTGGTGGTTTGGTGAAACGCTGGTGAACCCATCTGTAACACAAGTTTCATTTCAGGCATGTGCATTTGTGAGTGCTAAAAAGACAATTACAGTAGAACCACCAGCAGCATTTTTACCACCGTGTGACTAACTCTGGCCACAGATAACATGTTGGGAAAACCGCAGCAGCGGACCTCTGCCAGTGGTTCCTGCATGGGCACTAACAGTGGCAATGTAATAGGCAGGAAATTTTCTGTGAAAATGCAACTGTTATTACACAGACTTTCCAAAGCAATTAGAATGTTTAATATTATTGAGAGAAAGCTCCTTTAAAGACAGTCCAGCAAGTTTTCAGGAAACACAAAGAAGGAAAAAAGATACAGCATTCTCCTTCAAAAATGAAAAGTAGATAAAAACATGAGGAAAAACAAGTTTTCTGGGAAACTGTATGTGTATATTTATCACTGCCCTTTCTACTGAAGCAAGCTATATAACCTACATCCTTCTTTTCCTAACACAGTGTATACTGCAGGCCAGTCTGCTTTTGATTTTAAAGATTTGTTTGTTGTTTTTTTTTTGAAAATGCTTGTTCCTTACCCAGACTTCTCTAATGTTCCTTTAGGCTATGCCAGTAAACTTCAAGTTTGTAATTGAAGGCATGGAAGAAGCAGGGTCCTTGGGGCTAGAAAAGTTACTTGAAGAAGAAAAACAGTGCTTTTTCTCTGATGTTGATTACGTTGTGATTTCGGACAACCTCTGGCTCAGCAACAAGAAGCCTGCTCTTACCTACGGGAGTCGGGGAAATGCCTGCTTCTCTGTGGAGGTAAAGGGCACGGGCTCATGTCAGCTGGGCCCCCGGCCAGCGAGCAGTGATGTATCTGCAATCACACCCACATCTGCATGCAGAGAAAGATTGAGAGCAAGATTAACATTTACAAATACAAAGCTTGCTTTCATATCCCTTTTTGCTCATGCAGATTTCCCCCCTCGTTTCAGTTCAATTAACCTTATTTACTTTCATTAACTTTTCTTCAATCACCATTTCTCCGCTTATGCTCTCTCTCCTTGATCCCATTCCTACCCCATTGCTCTCCTGCCACTCTCCCAGCCTTTCCACACATCAACT
>NW_010525644.1:698-17630 GCF_000687285.1 Phaethon lepturus | reverse complement strand
CCCTCCACCCCCCCTGACTCTCACTCACTCCAAAACCATTTCTTCTGCTGCTCTGCCCCTTTGCAGCAGATACTGCTTAGTGCAATGTATTTGCCTAAAGGGACTCAATTTAGTTGGATCCCTGGGTTTAAAAGCCACGCAAAATTTTTGTAACCATTGGCAGAAGCATATAATAGTGCACGGTAGTATATTTAGCAGCCAACATGAGCTACTGTGAAATGCAGAGCAGAAATTTCTCAGCTGGAAACTTCCTGATGAAGCATAAAAAGAATTCAGAGAGAAGATTAAAGAACTAGAGAACTAAAGAAAAATCTGCATTAACCTTTAAGTCTGAAAAGAATGGAATTTGTTTTTAACCAAAAGAGCCTCGTCAGCCTTGATTCAATTCTTCTAAGTCTTCATTAAGAAAAATGATTATATTAAAACATCAAACATGATCTCTGCCTGCTACCAGACAGTCGGCTGTAATGAGGTTTTGAGAAGAACAAACAGGTTTGTTGCAGGAAAGTAGTTTACGATAAACCTGTATATGAAAATGTGTCTGGAAAAAGAACCCATTTAATAAACCAAATGCCTGCGCCTGTTCTAAAGTGTATGATTCAAGAGACCTCTCAATTCTTATTTGTTGCAATCCGGAATTAAGGTTGGACATATATTTTCTTAATGCAAAACAAGTAAGGTTCATTCTTGTCTTTGTAATGAAGGTTTTGCATTAAATAAAAAGGATAGAGAATTTGAAGAATTTATTCTGCAATGTCAGGAACAGTAATACGCAAGTGTTTCACGATGTACTTAATCTCACTGAAGCAAAGGAGGGAATGGAGAGGGACCCTTGCTCTCAAACGCCTGTTAAGTGCTACAGACAGCTAAATTTCTCTCTAGTTGTTTAACAACAGAGCCCTATCTTCTCTTTACCAAAGCAGACTGTTACTGACATGATGTTTTCCATTTTATAAATAGAAACACGTCAACCTTTTCCATTCATTTGTGGCCTCGTTTGAAAAACTGAAGCCACCAGTTGCTGTGGAAAACAAACACCTGCAGAAGAATAAGGTAGGGAGTGTTTATATGTAACCAGTGTTTCTGGCACAGGTTGAATGCGGCGACAAGGACCTTCACTCTGGAACTTTTGGAGGCATCATTCATGAGCCGCTGACAGACCTGATAGCTCTGCTGGGTAATAACACGCATCATTGCTCAGGAGTAACTGGGGAACAACGCCTAGCAATCGGCCTCACGAAGATCAGTGCCGTGTTTAATTGACCTGAGTAAGGCAAGTCCAACCGAAGCAAGCTTCCCAGCTTTCCAAATCTCAGCATAGCTATGGTGGCAGCAGCTGAGGAGGGGAACGTCGCCGGTAAGGACAGAACCTTAGACATGTGCCTGTTAAGCTGTTGCCAGTCATGCTCAGATGTCACTCAAGAATCTTTAAAGATTGTTGGTGACTTGACTATATACACAGGTAGTGATACCTGACTTTTTAATGTCAATTTGCATCTCAATAGGATGATGTTTTCATGTCAGCAGCTGGGCTGACACCCTACACACAAACAGCAGCTCAATGGTTTTCTTAATAAACATGAAAATACATCAAGTTAGGTGTGACAACTTGATGGATACAAACAGTTGTTAGTAGCTAGGTGTTAGGCTTACTCATTCGGTAAAGAGTTAGGTAGAAGGGAAAAGGTGCTGTGATTGCCAAGTGGAAGAAATAGGTTCCACTTGTACTGATTTCTTATCTTGTAGACAGCCTGGTGGATCCCACAGGTCGTATTCAGATCCCCGGAATCTACGACAGTGTTGCTGCCCTGACAGAGGAGGAGAAGAAATTGTATGAATCGATTGAATTTGATCTAGAGGAACACAAAAGTAATAGTGGAGTGAAAAAATTCCTCTATGGCACCAAGGTAACATAAAATATGTATAAATGGCCATCAGAAAGAATTTATATCACCCATTCATAGCATTTATGAATAAACCCAAACTGAAAGATATTTTCAGTCAATGGCAAACTCAAAATAAGATATAGGAGCACAGAGCATTACAAGGTAAATAAAATTAATCTGCTGAAAACATAAGCTACCTCATCTGGGGAAAGTGATCTGAAATATGAATAATGAATGAAAAGGAGTAACGCAAAACTAACAGTATTGCTCCCCCTTCCTTGCACTAGCCCTCCTCTCCCCCCATGCCTAACGAGCCAAACAAAATAAGCTTTAAAACCCCTGCATACAGGTTACAGAGTAGGAAAGAAGTTCTATTCAGCTCTGAAAAATGGGAGGCAGCCTTAGGCAGATGTTCTGTGTGTTTTTTATTTGTTTAATCCAGATTTTGATGTCTGCTGAGCATGCCAAAAAAGCACCCAAAGCTATAAGCCTCTCTTTGCCAGCATTAAAAAATTATATCCTAAATAAAAAACAGCAGCTAAGGGCTGGCTCAGAAAGTTCCCTCTGCACAAGAGTGGCAGCTGGGAAAAAGGAGAGATTTGTTTTTTTACCACTAAGCTCCAACATGGATGCTTTTATTTCCATGAAAAAGCTTCTGAATTAGCCTAAGCTCGACTGTAATAATCAGTAATACAGAAGTATAATATAATTACACTACGTAAGTTTTGATGCTTTACCTATATGAGGATCACGCGGTGAAAATTTTATCTGTACATAAAGATCGTCTCATAAAACTGGAGTAGAGGGAAAGGAGCAGTGCCCTGGGGTTCTGCATGAAGACTAATTTATAATTTATATAGTCTCCTTTCTTCCTTAGAATAAACATTTTCCTTTTTTTTTTTTTTTTAACAGATTAACTTGGTTACTGAACATTATCATCTTACCTCTTGTATTATTTAATTGCTCATTAGCAGAATTTCTGTCCTGGTATCACTGAGGAGGGGTCTGGCCAAACTGGTCACAGGTTTCTCCTGTGAGAAGTTCTGAGAGCAACAGATGGTCAGATCAGAAGTTGTTCAGATTTTTCTTTGCGCTAGAAAAATTCACTCCCAAGATATTTCAAAATAATGCTCCACTTTTCTTGCTGTGTGTGAAACAGCTGTGTGGCTGTTCTCATGCAAAGATTTCTGAAGGTAAACGAAAGAAGTAGTATTTTTTAAAATTAAAAGATATGAGCATGGGTTTCAATTACAAATCAAACATCTTTGAGATACACAGGTCTCCAAATACAAATTTTAGGATGGAAAAAGCTTGTTACTTCACAGCGGTTTATATTGATTGTGAATGGCTCCAGTGTCATCCTTTCTATTTTCAATGTTATTTTTTCAAAGGAAGAAATACTTCTACACCTGTGGCGTTACCCTTCTCTCTCTATTCATGGGATTGAAGGAGCTTTTCACGAACAGGGAATTAAAACTGTCATTCCAGCAAAAGTCATTGGCAAATTCTCAATCCGTCAAGTCCCCCACATGGACCTTTCGGTCATGAAACAACAGGTAAGAGGTAAACCTTTTCTTCGGCCTCTACTGTGTAAACTAAGTCCCTCTTAGCACCTCACAAATTTACACCGAAGTCTTAAGCTGAGTGTTTCTAGCATTTACCTGTTTCTGAGAGCAGAAGCGGGAACGTGGGTGTAAGCTTGAGTTGCAAGAAGCTGCACACTTCTGACTGCAACGTGTTTTCCCTGCAGGTGGTGGAGCACTTGGAGAGTGTCTTTTCTAAGAGGAACAGCCCAAACAAACTGAAAGTGTCTATGCCTTTGGGTGCGAAGCCCTGGCTCGCTGATGTCAATGGTCCACTATATAAAGCAGCAAGAAGGGCAATAAAAACAGGTATGTTCCTTCTTTTTTTCAGTTCTCAATGTGCCTGCAAGTGTGCAGGGGAACTGTGCTCATCCATAGAGCAAAAGGGGTTTCTTGATTCGGTGCTCCAGTCGCTTATCCCTACGCATCTCACTGGTTTTGACAGAACCACACCTTCCTCCGCACCGTGTTGAGTTGGGGTGTATTTAATAGGAGTCACCAGAAGATCTCATGTAGTTCTTTCATGTACTGATACAAAGCCAGAGGTTTGTAGAGTTCAAATGATTCATGAAAACAATTGCCTACACGCTCAAACCAATTTCTACTCGGAACCCCTTGATGTCTGAGCAGATAGCCAATATTTGGTAGCAGAAGAAAACACCTTTATTTCACTTAATAATGAACTCATTCTTTCCGTGTGTTTCAGTTTTTGGAGAAGACCCAGATTTTATTCGGGATGGTTCAACAATTCCTGTTGCCAGAATGTTTCAGACTATAACACAGAAAAGCGTGATGATGTTTCCGATCGGAGCAGCCGATGACAGGGAGCACTCCCAGAATGAGAAAATAAGCAGGTGTCTTTTATTTAACCATTTGTGCTATAAGATAAGGGAGGACAACTGAAGTCCCTGGGTACCCATGCATAAGCACTGCCAGACGGGAAGCTGTGCTCTCCAGTGGACAGTCCCAAACTCCTGTCTCTGGCAAACTTGTTGCTGTGCCAAGCAGAAAGCAAAATTCCCAATCTGTCGCCTACCACTATATACTATTCATGAGGTGTTTACTCAGTCTAAATACATCACACTGGCAACTTTCATCTTACTGCCAATGAAATTTGCCTCTGGTCTGAAATACGATGATGTAGACGGGCACTCGTCCGTCATGGCATCCATTTTGAAGTATGCCAGTCAAATGTACGCAGGCCGATGATTAAATAAGGTTTTAGATGGTTTTCAGTATAAATGGATATAAAGCTGTATTTATATTACAGGGACCAAAACTAGTGTAATTATATCAAGATTAGCTTACACTTGCCACTTGTGTTCATTCCTTGAGGAGCCATGGTAAGACACTGTTCAGCGTGTTGCCTGAATATTTGTGCAGCTTCTGAGTCAAGTCATGCCGAGCTCGAGGAACTGGAGAATCTTACAGCAATTCTCAAAATACTTTTCGTTTCCCCTCAGTGTAGTCTCAAACCTTGTGGCTACAGACAATGGTATTTAGGGGACATAACACTGGAAAAACTTTTCTCAGTGAATCCATCAGAGAAATGCCAATTGCCGGATGTCCAGGATTTCTGTTCACTAGGTCCCTTTCTCAGGAAGCTGTTTCTTCCTGCTGTTCTGTGCAAAGTAAATGAGTGAAAGCAAGCCAAATCTGTGCCTTTCAGATGGAAGAGGAAAAGGAGGTCCCCTCTCTGACCATTTATCTTGCCTGGGTCAGTTATGCTCATGACCCAAATTTGCCATCACAGCAGGCGTGAATAGAGAGCTAAAACACGGCAGTCCTTTTCTCATCCTTGGAGAGCTGGTTTTGCTCTTACCCCTCTCCTAAACCAGAATAAGTCACGTTACAAGACAGTACGAAAGAGCCAACAGAGCGATTTCATGTGCTAAGTTTCTCATTAATAAATCAGTGATTTTTGTAACACCGAGGGTTGTTTCTGTAGGTTCTTTTTGGTGACCAATCTTGCAAATTCCTCTGGAGACACTGAAAACTTCACTGGACTATACCACTAATTTGGACAGCAGAACAGCCTGACAGGGCTTCGTTCTCTTTCTTCCTCACAGGCACAACTACATTGAAGGAACCAAAGTGTTTGCAGCCTTTTTTCTGGAGATATCAAACTTACATCGGCACTTACATGAAACTTCCAACACAGAGACTAACGACTGATACTTCATCACAAGAAAATCAGCAAAGCACTTTTTTAGTCTTAAGCCTTCTAATTTTCTGATCTGGAAAAACATATAAATCATGTATTCAGTGGGTCTGAATTGATGGAAAAAATAAACGCCATGCTATTACTTGGCATACTACTAAACGGCATGCATTTGTGATCTGGTCAGTCAGGTGATCTTATCCCTAATGCTACAAAATAGGGTTAGCGATAATTCACTCTTGCTGAGCGGAATATGTTACATTTTAGTTTTAAAATTTAGGGCAAAGGGAATGTTTACAATTATTATATAAAAATTACTTTCCTTCTGTTTTGTAGTATCACCATGTTCAGGCTGCCTAGCTCATATTCCAGTTTCTGAATATAAGCAATACACAACACTGTCGTTTCCTCCTAACTATATACAAAATCTCATTATTTAATTGTTTGAAGAAAAATCCACTTTCAAGTTAATTTTTTCCCTGTCCTTCATGGAAAGCTGTAAATAGGAAATGCAATATAATTGCTGAATTTGATGCGAAGATTTGCCTATAAACAATTATTTATGGGAATAATCACTGAGGTCAACAGAACTGCAGTAGTAAAGAAACATTTCCAGGTCTGGATTCTGCCTTTTCCCCCCATTTAATCCAAATGTCCTCTTATTGTGCTGTGAGCACAGTTTTAAGAATCACTACATAATATGTTTCCTTCGTGTGCCTTCTTTTTGTACAACAGAAAAAAGTTTTTGTAAACATCTGTTCTGGCCAAAGGCTGTCATCAGAAGGGCGTTTTTCCATGCAATTAGCAACTGGTTGTTGCTAATTACTTTTAAAGTATTGGTTTACATTGATAACTAAAACAAAGGAAAATCATAGATTTTGAAATGAAAACAATGGTTGAAAGCTCTGTTTGCTGTTTAGGTAAAACACCTAGCACGAATCACACAATTCAAACCTGTATTTTTTTAATTTCAACATGTGATTTTTACTGTAACATGCAATTAATTCACACACAACCAAAACACCTGAACCAGATTTAAACAAAAACTTAGTAGTGTTATCCCTACTGTTAAAACAAATGACATCATTAATTAAATCACAGAAAGTAGTTAGTGTCTTTCTCTCCTGTTACCACCCTGCGAAAACCTGCAAGAATGCAAGTGATTAATGGCATAAGGTGTGGATGTGAAATCTATAGAAGGGAATATTGTACCACAGGTAACTTGTATGAACACCTGATGCAGGAGGTTGCCAGGATAAAAGCTTTGGCTGAATTTAAAAACATAAACAAACAAGCTTCCGATTTTTAGTAGCTCCCCTGAAATTCCTATGAGCTGGACATAAAAGTATTTGGCCTTTTAAGAGACCTGGGAACGGTAATAATCCAGGACACTTACTTAGGTTTCAAACCAGGTTCTCAATAAACACCCGTTTTCAGACTTCCCTGGGGCTGTGAGGCTGTAAGAGCTGAGTCGGGGTGCTGGTGGCGTTCAAGGGGAAAAGGAGGACCCAGCTCGGGCTCTGCAGGCTGCAGAACTGCAGTGTAACTTTTGGTGCCCACGTCAAGGGTGAGGACTCCAAGACAAGGACCAAGCCTCCAAGATCAGAAGACTCCGGTTTGCACACCATCAACCTGCAGAACAGGTCCTCGGCAGCCTCTCAGCTCTCTTTACCCGTTGAAACCATTTAGGAACCAGGTAAGGAACGCTGCAGGGGCGAGCGCTCCAGCACCTGTGCAGGACTCGGCTTAAAAGCTATCACTCCATAAAGGTAAATGACTGAATTTTGCTAAAGTATTTGAAGACGTACAACTGACATAAAACATTATTTGCAATCATCTCCTGTTTTGCAGTGGTTTAACAAGTGACTTCACCAAGTGACTTCAACCATCACTGAAAGAAACAGCTATTCATAATTATGAGACTTTTGACAGAAGGGAAGATTGGAAAGGTTGGTGAGATGGTGGAGGTGGCAGATTTCCTCATGAAAGTATGGAGGCTGTGTTTCTAGGAACATAACTACCCTGAAAATCACTATAATCTATGCTGTCTATGGGTTCTACAACACTGAGAAGTGCAACTGAAGGTGGGCTTATGTTATACATAATTTTTTCTGTTCCTCTTTGGAACACCAAATAAAATACAGTCAACAAAGACAGCATCATTTTATAAGCACAGGCACTATCAGAGCAGTGCACTGAAACAAGGTTCTGCTCTGAAATAGCCACTTATTGTCAAGTTACAATCATGTGTGTGAAACAGTGGGACCAACAAATTATGCAGACCATCTTCACACCTCCTTCAGTCCCAGAAGAGAGAAATAGCAGAAAACTTCAATTTCAGATTTTCCTGGCCATGAAAGAAAGCACTGGGGAAGCCACTCCTGCCCATGGGGGTACCCAGAGCTACTCTCTCCTTCAGATCAAGATAGGGCATCCACCAGTCATCCCGTCTTTTCCTTTTTTGTATGTTGTGCAGCATCTCATCAGCCTTTTGAACAAAACAAAAATTGGTGTGCATTTTTCTAAGGTCTGTACTGTTATGCACCATTTCTAGCAGTGTTACTTCTTGGTTGCATTAACAGCTATTTGTTGCCACAGTAAGTTCAAGATAACTCTATAATAGTGTTAGAAATAGGATTCAAGTTTGCTTCTGTTTGTTAGCCTTATTCCAGGTATGCCATATCCCATGTCAGAGCATATTAGATTTTCTCAAATCCTGACCAACTAACTACAGAAATCATATGTACACTTTGTGTGTGTACCATGCATGTGCATGTATGAAGCTGTGTATACATCTATGTATATACACTTACACTTACAAGATCTAATCCTGACATTGTTATTAAAAAAAATTGTCACATATCATATTCTGTATAATCATCAGAGGATGCTTTGCTGATTAAACCTATCCAGGTAGTAAGAAAACAACTTTGTGGTGATGTCCAACAGGAGCATCTACGCCTCTGAGAGCCCGTCAGATATCAAGACTTGGGTGTCTAATGCCACTGGGGATGTCTTACGGTACCTGAGAAATATGCCTCAAGGATGGCAGACACAACTCAAAGAAAGAAAAAGTTGGAACATTTTAATTTCCGTTTAAAATCAGTGGGCTTAAGTGTGAAAGTTGCTTTTTTGTATTAGTTAAATACAGTTTTTAATCCTTAAGTAACGTCTCAAAAGAGAAGAAAAAATGTGGCAGTCAGCTAAAATCACAGCTGACAATAGGAGCTGAAGGCACAGAGAGACGAGCAGCCTCCTGAGCCCAAGAACTAATCAGGTCACCATCTGCTTAGCCTGTGAAAGTGGAAAATTAGGCTTACTCATGCAGTTACGGTTTTCCTTTTCGGTAACATTACTCCCGAGAAGCTTGACTTTGACTCCTGCTAGTTATTCCTCTCAGAATATGGCATTTAGCTTGTTTGACAAAATGTTATAAAATGCCTTGCTAGTTAAGGATGTCCATAGTCCATGTTTGGACAAGGAAGATTGTGCAATTGTGCCTTTACACAGGAGCCAGTGCCACAGTGGCCGGTGCCAGCGAGGATCCACAGTCCCCTTGTTCCTGCTGGAAAATTCCACCTGCAAGTAACATGCAAAGTCAATATACTGATGCAAGAAAAAAGTCCTGAACACAATCTTCTCAATATTAAATTATAATTATTAAAACTTCCACCTGCAAGTAACATGTAAAGTTAATATACTGATGAAAGAAAAAAGTCCTGAACACAATCTTCTCACTTAATATTATCCTGTTTAGGCTCCCTGTCTCATCTCCGTGTTGCTCATCACTAGGTGTGAAGGCTGCCTGTGTGTGCAAAACTCGCCTGTGAGTAAGTGTACATAACTGCATGCCCTTGTTCCCACCTACCTCCAGAGTTTCTCCCCTCTGCTAAGAGAAACACTCACTGTTTGTACAGCTATTTTCCACCACGGGATTTTCTAAGGATCCTAAAAAACATTTGCAGTTTCTCATCCCTTCTCCTTTTCACCTGCTTTCTCAAATACATCTGGGTTTAGAAGCCTCCTCTAGAAAGATGCTGACTCTGGAACTGGTCAGAACTGCACATGTTACCGTAGTTTTGGTGCAAGCTACTCTCTTACAGGAAAGCAGCATGGTACTTTGCCAATACATACGGCCCGAAGGTGAAGCCTAATTGATTTTCAAATTTATATCTTGTATCATAGAATCATAGAATATCTCAAGTTGGAAGGGACCCATAAAGATCATCGAGTTCATCTCCATGTATGTCTGTATATATCTGTACTTTGAGCTGCAAGCACATCATGTTCTTTAAGAGGTAAATTATTATACAAATATTTTAAACAGAAATGTATGATTAGAAAAATACGAACAGTTCCTTGTTAACAGAGAGCAATTTTGTCTACTTAGCTCTGCTGCCAAATATTTCAGTGATCTCTCTTTCATTCTTCGGAAAAATGTATGAAAAACAACTTCACATTGTAGGTAATTTTGATAAATATGTAGTAAATGGTTTTCCTCGGATACTGCTACCTTAGATTATATAAAAATAGACCAGGAAATTCAAACTGACCTGCTAACAATGCAAGTATGGTGGTATACAATTTGCAAGTTCTTTGCAAGATTTTTAAAAACTGAAGCATGACCTTGAACTCAAGACACTTAGACATCATTTGAGTATTTCCACCGGTTTCTAAGGAGGTAAGTGAAAGCCACCGACTGTTCTACCGGGGTTTCCAGCCCTGCCTGAGGAACACCAGTTCCTGCAAAGCTTTTCAGCTGATTCTGCAACCCATGTAGAATGAGGTGTTTGAGATGAAGGACAATGGAGGCAGTTCCTAGTTACTTTATCTACTGTCACAGGGTTTTAAAAATGGCAAATACTATCTGAATGCATGCTTGCACTTTGTTATATAATTCCTCTCAGGTTCTTTGTGTGAAACTTGCTCCTCAAGGCAGGAACAATAGCTGTGCTTCTTTGTGGACTTACATTAAACAGCTGTGTAAAAGTGCTTGCAAAAACATAACTAGGCATTGAATTTGGATTCTATTTGCTAAGAAACTTTACTCTTGGGAGGGGAAAGAAGCCAACAAAACCTTACTTAAGCTTCCTTACTTAAGCTTCAAAGTACACACTGCACAAGGTGCGTCCTGACAGCAAAAAAAAAGGGTCATGTTCCTTACCTGATGAGCATTTGAGAACGTCAGTGTGTAACTAGGAAATGCTTCCTGTAAAGCTGACAGTTTACACACATTCTTATTTCAGTGGTTGTAGCTCTAACAGGACTTGGATGCACATGCCAGGTGGACAAGATGCCGACTTAGTGAAGATGAAAACTAAGGATTAAATCTATATTTCATGTAACGTGACTTTCTTTGCAAGCTCCTTTCTGATCTGATACCACACTAAATCTTAAGGTTAATGTATTGATGCATAATGTACCAGGCTTGATGTTTATATCCGACGTATTTGTCTTCACAAACTTGCTTTGTGTGTTTGCGAGAGATGAATTATACAGCAGCAGAGCTGTAAATACTGGCAAGCTGGACATCTTCACACATAACAGATAACACAGGGCAATAAATGAATCTCTTCCATTTTACTGCAATGAATTACCTTTTTATTAAAAAGAACACAGTACAACAAAACCAAATCCTTGGAGGTTTGGCATTGTCAGCCTCCAGACAGACTTATATACAGCCATACTTAAAAGAAAGCAGACGTTGTGTACGTATGCATGAATAATACTGATGCTGCTACCTGTCTTAAAATCATTTCAGTGATCTCTCACTGTGAAATAACATGAAGTGCCAGCCAATTGCATGTTCCCCGTCCTTTAGATGCAGTTACATTTTACATTTTTTTAAAAATTATTTTTATCCATAAGAATAATTCAAAAATCGTGTTAGCCGTGCCTTTTTATTTGTGGAGCTGAAGGGGGTATTTTTTTCTTCTTTTTCCCTGAACTTAGAATTGAAACTGTAATCTCTGTGATAGAAACTGCAAAATTTCCACCATGACACACTCCTGACATGCAGCCTTCTGGTGTGAAGAAACAAGTGGTGGCAGAGCCCTCATATGAATTTCATGTAAGTTTGTATCACTCTTTTTTTACACTTAGAAATTTAAGAGTTTGCACTGCTTTACTCGTGCCGTGTGCATTACTGCCTTCCTGACAAGACAGCACGTTCTGTATGCAGGGTTACTTACCATCACCAATTTGGCAGCAATCCTGACATTCCAGTGACTGCTTCAAATGATAAAATTCCATTTAATCACAGTGGAAGGACCAGTAAGATCTGCCAAGTACATCCTTTCCTAAGTCTTTTTTTTTTTTGGGGGGGTAGTTCTGGATGCCAAAAGTTAGTTATTTACTTGACTTTTTAATGAAAAGCAGTGGAATGAAAGCAAATACATTTTAAAGAAACAAACCAATCACCCCATGATGAAGAGATGTTGTGGTAGCTGCCCTACTGGTGAAGAAGCTAGCGCTGGCAGCCTGTGGTGCCTTTGCCAAGTCGCCGCTGTAGAGGGCTCACAGAAGAGTATGGGCTCAGGAAAAATAAATTAATCTTCACCTGCAATTCTCTCTAGGTTGTGGTCTACTTTAAAATGGAATTTTCTAAACGGAACAGTCTGAAGACTTAAAAGACATGGGTCCATGGGTCAAAAATCCAGCTGTCTGATTCAAGTAACCTCAGTATCGTGCAGGAAGGAAAAAAATGAAGAGATTTGATTTACTGGTTGTCCTGGCTTCAGCTGGCATAGAGTTAACTTTCTTCAGAGAAGCTGGTATGAGGCTGTGTTTTGGATTTGTGGTGAAAATAATGTTGATAACACACTGATGTTTTGGGTTGTTGCTAAGTAAAGGACAGTCCAGCTTCTCGCACTGGCCTGCCAGCGAGCAGGCTGGGGGTGCACGGATGCTGGGAGGGGGCACTGCCAGGACAGCTGACCCAGGCTGGCCAAAGGGATATTCCATACCATATGATGTCATGCTCGGTATATAAACTGGGGGAGTTGGCTGGGGAGGGGCCATGGCTCGGGAACTAACTGGGTGGTTTGTTCAGCGGTTAGTTCACCACCCGGTCAGTGGGTGGTAAGCAATTGTATATTCTTTTATCATTATTATTGTGATTATTTTCTTTCCCTGACCTATTCAACTGTCTTTATCTCAACCCATGAGTTCCACCCTCTTTCTTTTCCAATTCTTCCCCCATCTTGCTGCGGGGTGAGGGTGAGCGAACGGCTGTGTGGCTGTTTCGGCTATCTGCTGGGTTAAACCACACCACTGGTACACTCATATTGATGTTTGTATCTATAAAGCCATACCCACAGAATCATCAGTGATGTCACTTGTTTGCATGTTTTGTATTGTGTATGTGAAAATTTTAATTGTTTGTGCTTTATATACAATTGCTTTATATTTCTATATATTTATTACTGTTTATTTTTGTGATATTGACTACTGTGCTATTGAGCAGAGGGCCACCTGACTACTGTTCTAGACTTTTACACATCGTAATTGTTACCTGCGTCTCTCCCCACCTCTCAGCTGTGCTGTAATTTGGCTTTAGAGCAACATAACTCAAGATTATTCAGTATCCGATTAGAGGGACACGTCTGACTCTTCTGTGAAGACACCTCCCAGGGTACGTGGAGATACCCACGGCCCTGTGCTTCTGCGTCGCAGGCTTCAGGGATCTGTTGTGCGGCCATTTGCAGGATCAGCACTTCAAAGACAAATACACTGCAGCGGTAACTTCTAAAGCTGTCATTCCAAGCTTTGTTAACAGATCATAGTTTTGCTAGACAAAAACGACCTTGAAAACATTGCTTTTGCTTTTCAATAGGAAAAGGTTTTTTTTTTTTAGCTACAATTACGCCTTCAGTTATCCAAATAGAAAAGCAGAAAGGATAAACATTAAGCCTGTAGAAATTCAGCTTCGCTTCTCCCAGGGCACGCACTGTGTTCCTTGCGTGTGGAAAAGAAAGCGGATGGCATGATCCCGCAAGGTGGAACAAGTCCAGTTGCTTCATTTCTTCAAGAGCTGAACAGAAAGGCTTAACGTTACTGGCAACAGCAGGCGCAGGCGGTGCCTCTCGTGGGCCCCACGGAAGGATCGGCAGGCACTGCTACTCTCTTTTGCCAGAAGTTGTGACTCTAGTTGTGATTCCCATGGCGGCTCCAGAGAAATCTGCGCCAGAGCTGCCGCCATCTTGCCTTAGCCAGCCCCAGCTAAAGCAGGCCACCAGCGGCCGCCCGGTCCCGCTGTGCCCCGGCCCAGGCAGCTGCCTACGTTTCTCCCTGGGTTGCCTTTCTGGCGAGGCCGTGCCCCGAACCAGCTCGGCCGTGACTCATGCCAGCGCCGTGCCGGCGGTAAGCCAGGGAGCGGCACCCCGCGACTATGGCGAATCGTGTCCATTTGAAGAGCGTGCAGTCGGACTGGAATATTGCGTTCTGCTCCCTGAAGCTCCCCACAGACCTTTATACTTCTGGCAGTCATTGCCCAAGTACCTTAAAAAGCTCGAAGCGGAGCGTTCTGTTTTTCAAGGCCTACCTGTGCAATTTTTTGTGTGACGCGACCGTACACAATTCAGACTAGCATGTCTTTCAGTTTGGTTATCTAAGAATGCATACGTTTATCTCATTAACTCGTTAGAGTGTTCGCTTAGGGGAACCCGAAGGGAGCAGTGAGGCCCTTTGGTTCAGCCACCAATATACACGGAGTAAGACTTCACCCAATAATTCATGCACTAAATTAAAAAAAAAAAAACCTAACAAAAAACATTTAGTTCCATTTTTCAACTGGAAGAAAAGCCACCACTTGCGAAGGCTTTTCAAAGATTAATTGTCTTTTCTACGGGGAAAAAAATATTTTGCATTAAAAAAGGGAAGGTATATGTGTGTATATATGCATAGGTAATTGACATTAAAAAAGTTCCTGGTGTTTACATCCCAATTATTCTGTTTGATGTTTTCTTATGGGTGTAATTGCATTGTCATAATAAAGATATATGCAGATTTTCTTCCAAACCTTGCTACTCTGGAAAAAAATAATGGTGGTTAAGAATGTCCTACAGACAGTACTGTCGAGTACTTGACTCCCCTATAGATAGTACGCAGTGTCCTTTGAAGGGCCTGCTGGAGACATTACCTACATGACCATCGTCAAGTCATGGGGCTATTTTTTGAAACAAATTCGATGTGCAAGAAAATCTGTAATTCAGAGTTGGTAAGTATGATTATGGTGACTGCCTTTAGCCCACTAAATGACTGATTTCTGGTAATAATAATCACAAAGCTGTGTGTGTTTCCTGTACAGGAACAAACATAGAATATTAAGTGGGAAAGGTAGGCAGAGTTTTAAGTTAAACAGCTAAGTAAAGAGCTGCTACTACTTTTAAATGAGCAACATTTCTAGTGAAATCAGGATTTTGGTGTGGAAGAAATATAGCAGCTGCGGAGTCATTCCTAACATCATATTCTGTTAGAAAACGAATACATTTTATGTTTACAATCCACTTATAAACTAATCTATTAACTAATTAATGCTTTACTGATTAATAATTGACTTCAGTTAGTGTTTTAATATAGTTTAATCAGTATAAATATTTCAGAACAAAGAACAAGCATTTAAATTTTTAGCATGACTTTAAAATTATGTACATACCTAAACCAGAACATTAGATGTAGGTATGTCTGTAAACATTTAATAAATAGAGTTTAAAATTACAAAAAATAATTATTTTTGTTACAGATATAATTTTTCTTTTATTAATACTGATTCTGCCTTAATTATTGTTTCTACTATACCAATGGCTCCCTCTTCAGGCTACTCCTAAAAAATTGTTGCCTCTCAATTTTCTGTTAGAAATATTTCAATTTACAAAACTCCAGTCCTCATGATCATGCCTTCTACACCAGTATGCTCCCCTGTAGCAAGCAGATGATGGAAGAGCTGATGGACCAGGCATGCTGACCTGGATGCTGCAAATATTTAAATATAGGTGTTACCTGAGGCCCAGACCTACAAAAATTCTTAGACATATAAAAAGAATTTGTAAACTGCAGAGAAACTAAGCTTAAGGGACATCAAATAGTTGTTTTACTTATCTTCCCATGCTGAAAAATATCAAGAACAATTAGACTGCTCTTAATCAGATCACTCTTAAAACTGCCAATGGTTTCCACAGTGTCTTGAAAACCTATTAAAGTTCTTAAATGTCCTTATAAATATATATATAACTGAAGGTATCTTTATTACAAACTAAGGAGTCTTCCTCTGTGTAGATTTGTTATTATACAGAGAACAATTAAAATATGTACTATAACCCTGACATACTGGGCAGACAAAGAGATATTCCAAAGAGAGCACCCCTCCTATGAGGACAGGCTGAGAGACTTGGGGTTGTTCAGCCTGGAGAAGAGGTGGCTCTGGGGAGACCCGATTGCAGCCTTAGAAGGGGCTTATAAAAAAGATGTGGACAGACCTTTCAGCAGGGCCTGTTGCAAAAGGACAAGGGGTAATGGTTTTAATCTGAAAGAGGGCAGACTTAGACTAGACATAAGGAAGACATTTTTCACAATGAGGGTGGTGAAACTGGCACAGGTTGCCCGGAGAGGTGGTAGATGCCCCATCCCTGGAAACATTCCAGGTCAGGTTGGACAGGGCTCTGAGCAACCTGCTCTAGTTGAAGATGTTCCTGCTCATTGCAAGGGGGGTTGGCCTAGATGACCTTTAAACATGCTTTCATCTTTCTGCTACCTACGTTCTGTGTGATACTTTATCTACTGATACTCATGTTTTAAACTTTGTTAATTCATTTGAATCTTTACCAAGACTCTGGTCATTCATCTGGGTCATCTGTTTTCATTCGATGAACGGCTCAGGCTGTAGTGACTGCTCATCCTCAAACTGTTCTTACTGCCTTTACAACCCACTCCAGAACAGGCAATGCCGTGTCATACAGCTAACAGATTAGGCAATGACTAACTGGCTAAATGAAATGGTAAGTTATTAGACCTAATTAGTAAGCCTGACTGTGCCTTATATGCACTGTATGACTGGAAAAAGTCAGTGAAACTCCTTATTCACAATGGGGTGTTCTCTCCTCCTGACAGCCCCCCGGAACGGCCTTGAAGAATGCCAAACGCTGTTTAACTAAGATACTTTGACCTACTAAAAAAATACTGTGTAATCATAATCATAATATAAATGCATTTTTAAAAAAGCAACTGTGAAAAAGCAATTGTGTTCCATCACAGATGTTGGAAGACTTGTTAGACCACGCTTCTTTGTTATTAATTATGTGACTTT
>NW_010525644.1:0-667 GCF_000687285.1 Phaethon lepturus | reverse complement strand
GAGTATGAAGTGTTTCAATATTAACAGTTTCTTCACCAGCTTACAAACTGTAAGATGTTTTACAAATAGCCTCCCTCTCTCCTTTATTCAGCGGTTTCCCTTCCAAACTGCATACTCTGAAAAACACTGAAAGAAGTGCAGCCCACTCCTTGGAAAGTTTGTATCACCTTCAAACAGTAGCGTTAGCGAATGACTGCTGTGCAGCAGCTCAGCTAGTCCGTTCTTTCCCACTCCTTCAAAGCACCCATTCCATAGCTGAGAAGATTCTCACTACACTGTCCATGCCAAATGAGACATTAAGACAGCCACTGACTTTACCCTTGCACAGCACAAGTTTGTAATCGTGCAATCCAGCACCAGGAGCTGCCATGGCAGAGGCCACACGTACACAAGGCTTGGCCAGGCACACATGGAGATGCAGTTTCGACCACTTCAAACACCGCACCTGCTGCCTCCTACCAGCACTGCCTGCCTTCACTCGCCCGGGACCCGGAGCTGCGGCCTCACTGGCACGCACACCCTCGGCCAAGAGGGTCAGTGCCAATCCCAGGCAACCCCCTCGGGGCACCCTCCTTCTTTCAGCACCGGGAGCCCGTCTCCCGGGCCCTTCCCGGCGAGGGAACCGGGTGGATCGGGCAGCGGCAGGAGACAGAAGCAGCGGCAGGAG
>NW_010525643.1:43308-61347 GCF_000687285.1 Phaethon lepturus | reverse complement strand
GATGCAGCTGGAGGCTCACCGGTGCGGTGCTGCGCTGGGGCTGCTGCCGGGCTCTGCCGAAATCCAAAGCCCCTATGAACACCGGGGCGGTGTTCAACGGGCGGCAGCTCTGCCTGGAGCTCGTACAGCTTTCGTAGGAGTCACGATCTCTTTCCCGGTGGTTCCACTCTCCTTTCACACACCTGAGGCGCGGTGGGCTGCGCAGTGCTCCTAGGGGATGGGGGCTCGGTTAGGTGAGGTGTCTCCTCACAGGCCGTTTTTCCCGGTTGGCTCTGCATCGCTGGACCAAAGTGGCAGCCAAGGTGTGCTTCCTGTTTATGAATGCTGGTGGCCATTTGATCCAAAGGGGCAGGTGAGCTCCAGCAGAAGTTGTTTCGTGCACAGATAAACGTTGCCTGTGGCTTAGAAAGCTCCCCTGTGCCTGACAGTAAACAGTCAAACACAGCTTGCAGTCTCCCCACAGCTCTGTTACTCCCTTCAACGGCTTAAACACCAAATGCAGTTTTGGAACCACTCAAGACCCCAGATTTGCTCATACAGCAACTGTAACAACAAGACCTGGCACTTCGACATGCTGCACACCTTCCACCCTGTGGTGTCCCCTTGGGGTGGGAACCATCTCCTACTCTCCTGCACTGTGGCTATGAGGCATTATTATACCAAGAACAAAAAGGCAGAATGCTAGGGGATGAATTCTTGCTTTTTCAGAACAGTTTTTGGGGCGAGAAAATTTTGCTGGAAATTATTAACAGCAGCTTTTTTTCCCCTCTTATTTTTCTCCCTCCTGTGCAGCAAAGCCAGTGGAGTTATTGGTCTGACTGCCCTTCTCTGCAATACAGGCACTTTCATATACTGCATTACCATTCTTTTTCCTGATGTACTATTTCCAGTATCAAAGACTACAGTAATAACAAATAGCTTAATTTGCATTAATGAGCAGAAGCATACAACCTGCAATGTGTTTGGTATTTGTCATACATTAAACATGTAATACAATGATTGCTCTGTACTTTATGGAACAAAATTTCCTGTACTGTGCTGACAGAACAGCTGCTGGCAGAAAAATGATGCAAGACATAATCTTTTAAACAGGATTTTTATCTTATCTTCAGGCACTTTAAATATGACTGTTCATACCGCACCACATATTTCAGGACATAACCCTGACAGTGTCACTAAGCCAATTAGTCTCTCATAAATTCCTGCAGATATGTTCATTGCAGTATTTATTTCCAGTTCTTCCTTCTGAGAGTAATTGTGTAATGTAGAGAATTAAACTATCTTTTTTATTTATGCACTGGGTGATCTAATGGAAATGCCACTTTCTGTGCACATCATTTACTGGAGAGAAAGAATTTTCCTTGTACAAATTTGTTACATAGAAGAAAAATTTGCAGCCAGTGAAATACCTGTTTAGCAACTGTACCTTGTCAACTGCTACAGCTGGTCAATGCCAGCAGTGTAGGGGTGAATGTGTTTTCTCTTGTGTCAATGGGAATTGGTTTATACACTAGCCAATCTCTCAGTATGCTGTACAGACCACAAAAAATGGAGAAAAAGTAATATGCAGTCCTGAAACCCAGTTCCTGGAGTTCACTACTGATCATTCATCTTTAAGGTAGCTTTCAACTCAAAGAGAACAAATTTATTCTTTCATGAGAGTTGTTTATTACAATTATCCTCCCCCTACTGCCCCAAAATGGACCTACATTTTCATTAAAGATCTCCAAAAAGGCTAAATCATCTTGGAGCAAAATCTCCCAAGTCTAAAAAGTTAACAAAGTTCTGTATTGAGTCAGAATGATTTTGGGATTTGCGGCTTGGGGGTTTCACTTAGAGCCTCTTAAAAAAGTCTTGTTCCATTAGCTCTGAACTATTATTATCTTACTTGGCTGAACCCAAAGTTCTCTCCCTAGAACTGGAAAGAGCATGCTAAGTCTCCACATGTGCCCTGAGCTCCACAGACACCCAAATAGCCTGCAAAAGTCTTTGTGTAAGGGCTGGGGCCCCAGAAAAGCACCTAGTGCTAGTGCACGATTGCTGTGCAAGAAACTGGTGTGGGTGATGCCATGAGAAGCTAGAGAGAAAGCAGATGACCTGAGCTGCTGGTAGCACCTGCTTAGTGCCAGCATGGTGCTGTCATGGCAGGCAGGAAAGGATGTATGCGTGGTGGGGAAGAGGAACCAGAGGGATGATCAGTCCAGAAGGGGGAACAACTGATTGTTATAACACAATGGTGCAGCCACCCTTCTCCCTGTGGCAGGAAGCTAAGGTGGAAAAGGCCCCATTCCACAGGTATCCATCAGGCAGCCTGGCGCTTTTAGTAGTTCAGCACTTTTAGTTTTAGTGCAGTGGGATCTGCATTCCTGTGAGACACATACCTGGTCTGTCCATCACTGGAATACTTTCAGCAAAGTGATGTTATCAGCTCTTTTTTTGCTGTCTCAGGGTAGAGAAAAATCCTGTTATACCTGACAACCTACCAGAACTGAAAACAATTACAGTAAGCCCACTGTCTGGGCATGCTGTCATTTACATTGTGGAGCAAACAAAGCTCCAATTTTTTCACCAGTGATAACTGTTTTTCTTGGCAGTAAAATAGATTTGAACCAATATTAGTCATTGATGTGTGAACTGCTGCCACTAGGAGGGACAGCAATGCAGGCTAATGATGGACCATTCAAAGACAGGCTGCCTGCTCCAATGAATAGTGCACTCTATGCCAGCAGAGAAAAGTTTCAGAGGAGATGTGATTTTGATTAGGGTTTTCCTATCTTTGAATAATAGCAAAGTCTCAGCCTATCTCTCTCATTTGTACAGCAAGACTGATAATTTTTAAGAACTGATAACATAAACACTGTTTTTTTGCCTGGCTTATTGCCTGTAAATCTCCGTTGTTTAAAGTTACTCCCCAATGTATGCTTTCCCATTGTAAAAGCAATGTCAACTAAATGCATTACACTGCTTTGGTAGGAACTTCAGATGTGCAAGAGGAAACATCTCTAAAGAAGAGGAGCTCTGAGACCTAGTGGAGTCAGAAAGACTTTATGTCAGCTTCAGCAGGGAAGACGTTGGTGTCTTGAACAGTTTCTGATAAACAGTTTTCCAAAATAGCAGAACTGGCTTTTTGGCATAGGCACTCCGCTGTCCCAGGGAAAATCAGACAGACCTTGCTCCCAGGGCTTAAGGTGACGTGAGACAGCACAGGCAGTTGTGGGTGGCATTGTAAAGTGGAAGCCTCAGTAGTATTCAGCTGTTTAGCAACTAATGCTAAGAAGTGCATTTTTAAAAAGGAGTAGGAAGATCCTTCGGGTGTGGTGGAAACAGCTGTGTTTCAGGGAACACTAAACCCTGCTCTGGGTAGAGGACATACAAGCCTTTGTGTCCTTCTTACCCGCCTGGGCCACTGGAGAGTGAGAAACCAGGGAGATTTCAGCCCAGATGCCCACCTTGATCCCAGACCTTGGTGGCACATGGGAGGGGCCCCATTCCCAGCTTCCTTGCTAAGGGCCGGAATAAGCCCTGCTCTGCAAACGCAATAGCCAGTTGCCAGTGTTGCCTAGGGGAGGGTTGCCAGGAGAAAGCATAATACATTCTCCATGGAAACCTGCACTTTAACAGTTTGCTTTTGTACATGTTGGGAACTGATGAGCACCATCAAGGATCCTGTTTCAAGAAGGTGTCATTAAATATGCCAGAGCAACGCTATCAGCAGTATTCGTGAGGGCATGAGGCATACCTGCCAGATTGCTGCTGCCTTTTACTACCAGAGTGTTTTTAGGGTTTCTGCCAAAACCTCGTGTTTCTCCTCAGCCAGTCAGGAGTAACTGTGGCACACCATCTCCCAGGTGGTCACTCCTTTGCTCTGTGCCAGAAAAATAATCTATTCTCTTTGCAAATGCTACCTTTCTGCCCCTTCCAGCAGTTTGCATGTTGTTTCATTTCCTCCTCTGCTGTGCCAGTCTGTGGAGGCTCCCATGCTGTAAAACCTCAGTATCGCTACAGAAGTGTATCTCTGGGATCCAAAACGAGCTGCCAAGGAGAGTGACAAAGACAATACAGCTCTTTGCTAATCTAGAGATGCTGCACAAATGCTGAAACCAGATAGCTTTCAGCAATTTAAAATCTTCAATGGGTGTTTTAATACACCCGCTCACTGAATTGTAGTCAGAAACATTCCTGGCCTGGTCAGTATTCTCTCTCTGCCTCTCCCCCTCTTTTTTTGGAGTCTCACACTTGTTTTTCATCGCTTGTTTTCCATCGCTTGTTTTCTTTAACAGTTCTAGGTGCTTGACTTCTCATATTATTTAGGCATAAGCATCCATTTTATGGAGGAGGCAACACGTGAATCCCAGGTGTCCACATCATCAGGGGTATGCATGACAGACTTCTAGCAGCTGTAGTGATGCTGCATCTAACAACATTGTGTGATATGGCACCAGGTGAAACCCCTTGCTTCTTCCAATGCAAAATTATACCAACATAAGTATCTAGAGCAATTGCTGTTTGCTCTGCCTGGTTACTCTTCCACTTTGGATATGTAGGTGGTCAGCATGGGCCTTGCAACTGCTGGTTGTGCTTAGAGTCAAGCAGGGCCATGAGCAGGTGCACTGGCCATTTATAACAGTTAACATGCAATTGCACAGTGGTATTACTAATGACGCCAAAAGAAAGGTCATAAACAGACTTGCAGTTCTGAAGGTGCCTGGGTATTTCTGCCATTGCTATTATGAGTCTTTCAGCAATGACGTTCCTTGGTATTTAATTGTTTTGAGATGGCATCTGTGAGTCCCAAAAGCCACTGCCAGGCTTTTAGCAGAGCAATGTGAAACCAGCATGTAGCTGATTGGAAAGGTTAATGTGACTGCTGCCATAATTTTCTAGTGTTGCTGAGGTGCAGTGTTACAAGCTACACATCAATAACCTGCCAAAGTGAAAGGCTTTCCTGTGGCCAGCTCCATTAAGGTATACTGAATTCCAGGCAGGACAAAAGATAATTTACATGCCTCCTGAAATAGATGGTTACTGCCAGGCTCCTGGTTTGAAGGCTGTGTAATCAGAAAAGTAGTCAATCAGTTATACAGAGCAATAAACATATATGTAAAACAGGATCTGGCCAGCCAGAAGACGGCTCAAGGATACCTCTCAGTCAGGGTAATGTTCATCTGATAGTACTGCTCCATCTTTTAAAGAAATGCACATTTCCACTCAGGTCTAATTATTATTGCCACCTGGCATCAAATGAATCATAGGTGATTTCTGTGTGGCAGCAGCCGGAGTAGTAAACAAAGCAACTGTTCAACCCTTCACATTATTTATGTGTCTCATTCCCATTGCTGGCAGTAACAAACCATGCTCCACCTGTCTTACATGGATCATTTGCTAAGCAGAAGGCTGCTATCTCCAAACACCAGCTACTAGCACTCAGATGCGCAATGGACTCTGGCTCTGAAGAGCTGCTGCTGGACTCCATACTAGCAGCATGGTTGGGGGACGTGGACACTTGCTCTGGCAGGGTTTGTGCAGTGACAACACACTTGACCAATCCAGGGTCTTAGGACAAATCCATCAACACTATTGTGCTGGAATGAGCAGACTCCACGAGCAGGAACTCACAGGGGGTCTGTCACACAAGGCTTCACTACAGGTGTTCAGCACTTGACTTTCCTGAGCGCTCATGTGAAATAGAGGGTGCAGTGAAAAATTGTACGGGAATAGCAGCTGCAGTTAAGCTGGACACTCACATCTGCAGATCTCCTCTTGCAAAGACTGTCTTCCTAGGGCCACTCTCACGTGGCGGCAGTAAGTGAAATAAAGCTGCAAGCTCTTGTTTGCATGCTCAGATCCCTCCCTCATCTGGCACGTGAGTATAAACAACAAGGAATAGAACAGGTAACTTCGATACTGGTCATCCTGAAAGATCAATTACCCCAAAGGAAGGCAAAAATTCTGTACAGGACAAAGGCGTTCACTACCAGCACTAAATCTGAATTGGATTTGCTAATGTGGGACTAAATTGGAATCGGTCCTTTGACTATATGCGTTCTTTGTTTTCTTCCTTTAGAAACACTGTACTTAAAGAATTACGAGCAAGTAATTCAGTGTTTGTCATTGAGTCACCCCATACACATCTTTTATTGATACGGTTTTATCATGCATGCCAGACCAACATATTATTTATTTATCTGCACTATCTCAATTTTTGCAATGACTCCAGGACCCTCGGGACAGCTTTCTATTGCATATGCTTATGTTTCTAAATAAGCTCTATCAGTCAGGGTTAGGAATACATGTGACACAGTGGCAGCAGGTAGACAGCTTAAAGAGTTCTCACCCAGCCTGTGCTTAGTCACTTGGTTTTGCCTCTTTCATGTGCTTTCATAATGCATTCTTGCCACAGAATGCATTATGAGCTGGGGAACTTAGTGACACAAAGATCATCATCTTTTGGGCTGCTGTTCAGGACTGTCCTGCCGTGTAGCAGCCAAGCGTCTTACGTTCAGTTGCTTCCTATCTGCACGATTCGTCTGAGTGACACCCAGCTCAACTTATGCACCAAAGGCTTATTCATGAGAGCAAATGTAGTGAAGAACCAAGCAAAAAGTCAACTCTCGTGTCAGTTGCCCCAGTTAGTAGCACAAAATGAAGATTTCTCTCACAGCAATGAGAGCCAGGCTGCCTTGCCTTCCTGAGGAGGACCCCAGTGTACTCCCAGAAGCCACTCAGGGTCTGTAGAAATCAGTTCTAATAAGTGACACGTTGCCAGGGACTGGGATATCTCTAGGGAATGTCAAGAAGCCAAAAGATGCATTATGAATAACAGAGACTAGAAGTTGTGGCTCAGAAAATGGGTGCTTTCAGGCACAAAATAAATATTCATTTTGCTTGAGAGAACTTTTAAAAGATTAAAACATACTGTCATCTCCTCTTTAAACTACATTTCTAGAGAAAAGAGGTCTTTCTGTCTTCCCTCCTTGACACGTCAGAGTATAAGGAAATTTAAAATTAATGCAACACTCAAAAAATTAAAAAAAAAACCCTCCCCTGTCTGCAGGTCCTATGAACTGGTGGAGATGATCTGGGCCAGGGCAACTGCGCTGCTTTATGCCAGGGTCTGAAATATAGAACAAACACAGGCAGAATAGATGTGAGTCTGGTCTGTACTCTCTGTCTCAGACATCTCAGCATCTGGAGGGGAATCTCAGACCCTTCTCTCTTGGGCATGGTAAGTAAGCATGATCACGCTGTAAAAGAGGACATGAAAAGTTACTCTGCCAGCACTGACTTCAGGACCTCCAACTCCCTGCAAAGCAGGCAAAAATTCTCTCTGTCCCCTGCTCCTAGGAGCACCCAGAAAAAGTGCTAATAGGAAGAGCAGCTGCCTGGGTGCCTCTGGGTCTCGGCCACCCCCACCACTCAAGTGCTGTTCACTCTCAGGGACTTAATAGGGCCTGTACTGGGTTTACGTGACAAGGTTTTGGCAGGGGAAGGGCTGCAGGGATGGTTTCTGTGAGAAGACACCACAAAGCTGCCCCCATGTCAGACAGAGCCAGTTCCAGCTGCTGGCCAAAGCTGAGCCCATTAGTGCCTCTGTGATAACACATTTAAGAAAGGATAAAAACAGCTGCACAACAGAAGCTGGGAAAGAGGAGTGAGAAAATGTGAGAGAAACAACTCTGCAGACACCAAGGTCAGGGAAGAAGGAGGGGGATGAGTTGCCCCAGGCACCGAAGCAGAGATTCCCTGCAGCCCATGGAGGTCCATGGTGGAGCAGATATCCACTCTGCAGCCCATGGTGGACCCCATGCCGGAGCAGGTGGATGTGCCCGGAAGGAAGCTGTGAGCCTGTGGAGAATCCACACTGGAGCAGGCTTCTGGCAGGAACTGTGGCCTGTGGAGAAGAGCCCATTAAGGAGCACATTTTCTGGCAGGACCTGTGACCCTGCTGGGGACCCACGGTGGAGCAGTTCGTTCCTGAAGGACAGCACGCCATGGAAAGGACCCAGGCTGGAGCAGTTCATGAAGAACTGCAGCCTGTGGGAATGACCCATGTTGAAGAACGTGGTGAAGGACTGTATCCCATGGGTTACACACTGGAGCTGGGGACTCCACGCTGAAGCAGGGGAAAAGCATGAGGAGGAAGGAGTGGCAGAGACCTTCCTCATCAAAGTGTGAGGAACTGACCATAACCCCCATTCTTCACCCCGCTGTGCCACTCAGGGGAAGGAGGTTGGAACAGAAGTTGAGCCTGGGAAGAAGGGAGGGGTGGGGGGAGCATGTTTTTAGATTTGTTTTTATTTCTCATTATCCTACTCTGTTATTAATTGGCAATATATTAAATTAATTTCCCCAAGTCAACTCTGGTTTTCCTGTGATGCTAACTGGTAAGTGATCTCCCTGTACTTATCTCAACCCATAAGCTTTTCACCAAATCTTTCTATCCCTGTCCTGTTGAGGAGAAGGAGTGATAGAGCGTCTTGGTGGGCACCTGGCAACCAGCTGTGGCCAATCACAGGGTCCTTCAGCAGGGCTGGATGCAGCCTGGGACATATGCCTAGGAAATACTTCCAAGGCATAGCCCAGGTGTGCACAAGGAACACTTACATCCCCACAATCAAACAGAGCCATGGATGAGAGCTGCGAAAAAGCCTGGCCGCTGGCTCTGGGAGAGGAGGCTGGTGAGATGGGCTCCCATGAGGGACCTGTCTCTGCAATGAAATGGACAGGGGAAGATTCACAGCAGGGCCAGAAAGCTTCAACGTTTCTAACACACAGTCTGCTGGTGTGTTCCTCCTTCTTTTTATCACTCCCTACTTATCTGTGTTTTCTGTTTTTAATCTCTAATGCTGGTTTACCTAAACCATGAGGTAGTACTCCTGGAGGGACCCTGGCTGATGCTGTGATATGTTTTCATGGGCTGAGAACCTCTAGGCAATTAGAGACTGGTGGGAAATCAGTGGAAAAACTTCACAGCTACATCCTGTCAAGATTTTGTCTGAGCAATTGTACAAAAATTGAGAACTAGTATCTTCACATACATAATGCATGCTTTGATTTTCTGCTTGCTTGGCATCCTTCTAAAGAAGCCGTTGAAATATTCCATCAACACAAGAATATTTCAACAGCAGCCTGAGTTAGCACATTTAAGGAGAAGAAAGCAAAGCATGTGAGATACTAGATTTTCCTTAAGTCAAGTCCTTGCCTGCTTCTTAACATTCATGTGACAGATCTTGACCTCTGAACAGTCCACTGCACTGATAAGGGCCCGAAGGCCAAGGTGATGTCTGGCCTAGTCATGGACAATGCTGTCCACGTAGCTGAACTAACAACAGCAGCAGCTCCTGAAGGCACAGCTGGAAACATGCCCAGAACAAGACATCACCGCCGAGGGCAATGCTCTCTTTCCAAAAAAGAGCCAAACTACAAGGCAGAAACTTTATGTTTGTACTGAGCTTAGGGGAAAAAAAGAAGAGTTTTTGGAAGCCCAAAGAAGAAGAGCTACAAGTCTCCTAAGAAAGAGGTTTAATTTCCCTGTTGAGAAATTTGATTGGAACTCCAACTTCAGTTAAAGTCATACCTTTTTTGCAGTGCCTATAGCCAGTAATAAAATAACTATGTACAGTAGCTTTTCTGACTCCCTCCATCCCAAGTAAAGCAATGCAATTTAAATTAACTACAGTCAATCATTTAAAAAATATTGCATAGAAAGTTGCTTGAGCATTTCTAAATACTTGAAAGATATGTTTTTTAACAGCATGTTTGGGGTGCCCTGCTCCAGAACACTACCAATGGATTGCGATTAGCACAGAGGGCCAAATATTTTACTGACGGGAAATGGCATCGCCCCATTAACCCCATGGATTATCTTGACCACACTGCTCCACCTTCCTCCTCTGCCTTAGGGAAATCCTGTCTGGTTTGCCCAACAAAGGATACTTCAGCCTCAGAGGGAAAAACTCAATAATAACCCCAGACTTTGGGTGAAGAGAGTTTGAAGGTTTCCATAGTTACACAGCACCTTCCTTATATTAAACAAGAGGAAAAAACAATACCGTGGGGACCATGCAAGAAAAATTACAATGTTTATTACTACTCATATTATCCAGTTTGCCCACTCTCGGTTGACAATATTGAAATTGAGTATGCTGTTTAGCAGAGGAAGGCTGCTAGTGATAATTCCTTGAATGCCCTATTCATTTGTGGGTGGCAGACTTTGACTCTAGAGGTATTTCAAAGATGTCTCTATCAACAGTGCCAGTCTGGTGTTGCAAGTGCCTAAAATATAGGCAGATAAAGGTCAGCATTTTCCCAGGTGTCCTGCTCAGCAGCACAGCAAGCAGTGGCATGAGAACCTCTTGTGGCATCCTGTTACAGCCCATCACCAAGACACAAAACACCATTTCACAATCCAGTGAGAGAAGTCTAGCAGCGAAGTTACATTAAATGCTCAGAAGATAGGCAAGCTCCTCATCTTCCTCTGTTTTCTATTTAACACTGTACTTTGCAGGCTACATTGTACAAGGCAAAGAGATGCCAGTCTATGGCAAACTGTTTGTAAGGAAAAGTGGGTTGATCCAGGAGTTTTCCATCTCGCTTACGAACATGGCACATGCTCTGTATTGGTGGAAGTAAACAAAAGTAAACTTTTTTAATTACTCTAGGTGGAGGCTAAAATATTCCAAAATAAGTTCTACACCAATTAATTTTCATTCTCTGGTTACAAAGCAACATACAGGGAAGCTGCTAAAAATTATATTCATATTATTATACTCAGTTCTATCTTGAGGTTTGGGAGGGTCCATTTTAAATTTAGGGAATATCCCAGGTATCTTTAGGAACATTGGACATTGTGGTGTAATAAAGTACTCCATTTTATCAGTGGATACTCTATGTCATATTACTTGTTAGGAAAAAGAAAATCATATGACCAGTTGTCAACAACAGAAGTGCAATTACATCTCTGATGCATGGTGGCTGCTCTGCAGATAATGCTGAACCCTTTTTTTTCCCATCTAGGGCAAGGGTGCAAACTCTTCATATATAGTACCTCCCTGAATCTGTGCTGAGCAAAGGGGTCACCTGAGATCTGGCTGCTCAGCAAACACCTAGCTGCAGAATGGCCTGAGTCCTCAATATCCATCTTCCTTCCTGCTTCCCGCAGAGCTCACCCCACAGTCCATGGCTCTGCATCCTGACAGACTGTCTGCAAGCTGCTGGCCTAACAAGAGACTATCCCAGAGCTACCTCCTCACAGCAGACCTGCTGCTCCCCATTGCCATAGGAGCTGCAGCACCACCACCACCAGGACCTGCCCTGAGCGAGCTGAGCCCACTGAGGTGTCCTGGGGTCACCCTGCCTCAGGGTGCAAAATGAATGCCATAGTCACCCCAGAAGAGTCACTACAATGCTCATCTGGCCAGATGCTGGCTCAGGGAGGAAGGGGGATGCAGAGCACTCCCTCAGTGGGCAGGAGCTCCTTCCTGGCGCTGGATGACAGGGTCCAGGCTGAACAAAAACCTGACATGCACTAAGCAAGACCTGCAAAGATTCCAGTGATGGACCCAGATGGGGGACTCTCTGGCCCCTTCTCAGCCTTGGGAAAGCTTCAGAACAGACCTGCTCACTCATAAGGGCAGAAAACACATGGCTATTTAGCATGAAACTTTTTGACTATTGCTTTTCTCGATGGAGGTCTTGGCGATCACCTGCAGCAAGCACTGTGAGCTGGAAATTGAAGATGCATTTCCCGGTCCTGTGCCATGCATGTGCATGTGATGGCTAGGCCATTACAATTGCAGTTGCAGTGTTGGGGATTCAAGGAGCTGAGCACAGCAGCAGGGCAGGGCAAGGAGTGACAAATATATCCCTTGAAGCTCAGGGGACCAACAGGTCCCAGGGCGCCCAGTATGGAGGGGCACTGGCTCAACAAATTTCCCCTGGGCCTGAGGCCATTGCACAGCAGAAAACAGCTCTGGCTCTGCCATCCAACAGGTTCGGGGAGCAAAGGCACCTGGAAGAACCACTGTGGGACATGGGTCAACCCATAGGGCTGCAAAACTACCCAAACAGCCCGTGACAAAGAGAGTAGCAGCAGCAGCATGAATGGAGAAACTACATGACACATACGGACACAGGAGGAGAAACACAGAAGTCCAAAAGAGGAGTGGTCCAAAATGTGGAGAAATATCAAGATTGCTATTTGGAAGGAGTAGGGTGGAGGCAAGAGGGAGAAGGCTGGCAAGTCCAGTGCAGAGGTGGACAGTTGCTTTGGAGGATGACCTGACATGCTCACATGAAAAGCCTGTCAGGGCTTATCAGGGCATCACAGAGTGCCCCCACCCTGGATGGCAGGCAATCGTCCCCTGCCATACTATCAGCTAGGAGGACACTAGGTTGAGATGAATGAAAAGCACTCGCACGAGAAAAGCAGTATTAGTTAAAATGCCCTATCATACATTTAGTTAATTACTAAGTAAATTGCTTTAATGCAACACAAAATATGCAGCTGTGTTTGATGAGCTGCTAAAATGCTCTCTGGGCAAACTTTAATAATATCACTATTCTCACAGAGGAAAATTACCGCAGGGGAAAATGCATCTGTTTGCACCTAAAATGTTCTGAGTGACAGCTCAATGGCTATTTTCTTTAGGGCACTTGGTAGTCAATTTCATTAATATGAGATGTTAAAATATTTATGCTTATCACCAGTGTGCAGCCTCCAGGGCAGACTGAAAGCCCAGTTGAGCTGGTGACAGAAAATACAATTCCACGATAGGTTAAATAAAGTCAACACCTGCTTCTTTTTGCTTTCTGTCATAGTGCACATTTCCTGGGCCTCAAACCTGGAAACCGCCTCATACTTTCCCTGGGACTCTCTTCAGCAGGCCTACATCCCTTGCATGATGAATGCCCCAACTCGGAGACAGCTCTCCAGCCCACAGCTAACACACAGCAAATAGCAAAAACCCATTGACTATACACATGTAAGGAGGACAACTGCCTGTGATACATCCCAGTATGAGACGTGCCTTCTCCAAGACAACATAGTTGCCTCCTGTTTGGCTTGTGACTCAGGTCACTTGAGTAGCTTGCCAAGCCAAGGTCAGGCTTGCACGTAACTCTACCCAAATACAGCCCTTCACTTAGCTGTATTGAGCTGCATCTCCAGTTTGTCAAGAGTAAGCTCCTGGAGCTGCTGCCTTGTACTTCTGCTTTTATAGTTTGAGGAAAAAGAATTAAGCACAAATGAAAGTTATGAACCAGAAATTTCTACATATGTCAGAATAAAAGACAGACTGGTTTCTCAGAAGTCCTACTGTAAGCCAGCATCCCTCAGACTGGATGTTAAACCAGTCTAGTAGACCCAATAAATCTTTGCAGTGTAGAAGTTTGTACCACCTTTGTGGGTTGTATGAACTGGTACATATGCTGATTATCTCATCCTAACTTCAGTGTCATTTCCTAACCATGCTGCAGTTTCTGTATGGTTTCAGGAAATGGGAAAATGAGCAGTGCAGGGGCAGGCTGTTAGTCTCGAATTGCTCACAACAGAGATTATTGCTGCTTCCTTCAAAGCAGCAGCTGCTGACCACAGGCACCCCGGTGTCTGGAGTACCCTGGTCCTTCTAGGACATGCTCCTCTGCTATGGCAAGAATGGGTTCACTCTTATTAGATGCACTATTGCTTCCCACGTTATGTGCATTCGCATTCAGGCACTTGAGAGTGCTGTCCACCATCGCCCCAGCCCTTTCCAGATGTGGAGTGCCCCAAATGTTGCACTGGCACACCTATGATGTATCTACACAAATTGTCAGACAATCCTGCAGCAACCAGGGCATGGGTTGGGTGACTAAAGTTTTAAAGATGGTCTTCAGTCTCCATCCTATATCTTCCTTTAGTTGAGACAGTCTTGATTTATGGGCCCAGCTGTCTGGTGGAGAGGGGAAACATACTGACAGTATTTTTCTGAAGATTTCCCGCAGGAGTATTCTGTTGCCTCAAAGTGACTTTCTGTATCATGATGGGTTGAGAAAACCTCAAACACTTAGAGATCTGAGAAAACCTGGAGAAGCATTTGTTTATCTTTGCTTAGAAGTAACAATGGTGATGATGTAGTGACTGCCATGCATTACAATACAGTCAGAAGCATGTTCTGCTGAACACAATATCAGACTAATGGATACTCAGTCTGTCTGCTATTTGTTGCCTCATTCAGAATAAAGAATCAATGCTTTGAATATAATCTGTGAATACATTATTCGGTTTTGTGCTCCGGAAATGTTTTAGTCTTTTCTGATTTTCAGAATACTTGAGAAGGACCAAGTGCAAACATTCTTGCCTGTATCATTTATTGAGGAAAGAAACCATTAGCTTCAGCAAGAGCTATATCTTAGCTATGCAATTACACTTATGGACTGTCATCTGCCACTAATGTCTAGGGGAGGAAGAGCTTTTATTGCAGAATTATGCTGAAAAAGAAATAAAACACCTGTGTGCCAAGGAAATCCTGACTTGGCTTGCTCAGCAATAGTGGCCAGGCCTATTAGCTCCATCTCTTGATAAACGTTCTTGTTATGAGATAGTTCTGGTTTATGACTCTCTGCTCAGGTTTCTATAGCTCACCTGTGAGCAAATGCTATGAACATCGATGCTCGCAACCTAACACATTGATTCACTGGATGCCTCTTTCTCTGCCCTGCAAGAGTCCTGGCCCCAGAATTACATGCTCAGCACCAGCTCTCTCTTCTCAAAAGCAGAGAGTATAGAGTGAGTTTAGCAGTTTCCATCCAGGCCAGACGTGTCTCCACCTTGCCTTTTATATCGTCCACTCTCTGCATTAAAATTCCATGCTGAGTCTCCTTAAAGTGTATGAACATATTTTGGAAATATACACGGGGCCATAAAATCCCACTTCATACTCTGCACTTTTTAGTTCACTGCTTTAAAGGAGGCTCACAAGGTATTTTACTGGCTAAGTTACTGGATGGGAAATGGCTTGTGGATGGAGCTAAGAGCTTTCTGGAGACTTTTTCCAAAGCAGGCAAGTCTCCTCTGAGCCTCTTTGATTTTCAGTAACAAGACCTCCCAGGAAACTTACAGCTCTTCCTGGCTACTGCCAGGCTAAAGAGAGCAGTATTTTTCTCTCCCTTTTTTCTCTTGTTGAAGCATTTTGCCTGTGGGCACAGCTTCCCTCCATAACAACCCCATTTTACTCGTCTTTAAAAAAAAGGGAGAGATGGACTGGAGAAAAAAACAGAAACAGCAAAAACTGAGGCCAGCCAAATCTTTGTCAGAGCAGAACTAACCTGGAAAGAGATTAAGGATGAGAATGTGTCCCTAATTAGCCACATGGAGGGAAGAAGAGCCACAGGCAGGGTGGCTGTGCACCCCACAGTGCAGTGCGAGCCAGCAGCTACATGCAGAACACAGGGCTCCTAAGTCCACGACAGACACCCCGACTGGGGGCACAACACGTACAGTGCCAAACAAGCTATCAGTCAGACATGCCCCAGCGTATTCTACTTCAATATGTGTATTACACTAAGTTAAGTTGTGTGTTAGCAGGCTCACAAACAAAGGTGGTCTGTTCGGCAAAGCTGATTTTGCTTGTTACGCGTAAGACAAACTCTTGACGACGTTCTCTGCACAAGCAGGGGCAGCATTGAACTTATGCATGTGGTGCCAGCGTGGTCCATGTCTTCTGTGTATCCACAACCTGCTCCCTTGCTGCTTCTGCCTGCCCAGCAATACAGACTACAGTGGCTGTAGAGAAGAGGACTTCTCTTGGCATAAATGAGCCAGGCTATGCTGAGGTCCTCTTTTCCAAGATCACTCAAGCTAGTGTTTAAGCCTGTCAAATCAGACACTGGACATTATCTCTGGTTTCAAAGTGTTTGTTTTGTACATATGGCAGTGGGTATTTGAGGCATTGCAAAAGGCACTGGGATACCAGTTAGGTTCCTGTAAGCTACTTCTTTCTTTGGGCTGTGCAATCAGTGCAGACCAAATCCAGTGCAAATCTGAGAGCTGGGAAAAACTGTTTGAAGCGGAACTAGAGGAAAAAGATGCAGCAACATCAAGGCAAGAAAACTCACAAGCAAGGGGATAAGGTACTGGGCTGGCTTGGAAAGGAGCACCTTCAGGCATTGCACTGTACACCTTATAGAAGGATAAGATCTTGCCAGTAGGTGAGGAAATTGTTGTTATGGGATCATCAAAGCTTTGAGCACCACAGAATACCTTCCTACTGACAAAGCATTTCATCAATGGAGCAATATTAACTCAACCATCAGCCATCTTCCACAAGAGAAAGCAGAAAGGCTGTGGTGATTCTGCTCTGAATGCAGTGCAGTTGCACAGGCAGCTCTGGCATCCCTTGGAGTGATGCTGGGGCAGATGGGAGTTCTTCATCTCACTTTTCAGCTTTCTTCCAGTGCTGTTACTACAGCAGGAAACAGGCCCTTGAAATAAGCACAGAGAAAAAACAAGAGAAGCATGGACTGCCACCCACCCCACCAACCTTGATCCCTCCAGCCCGTAGAAGCCCAGGACTTGGATTTCCATGGCATGAACTGACAAAGAGCACATAGCTCCACAAAGTAACAACAAGTTGTTCTCATCCCTCATGCCCAATGCAGAGGTTTTGTTTCCTTTGCTCTGCCTATGGCTCACAGAAGTTTTTCTCCAGGCATGCAACACACCAACAAGTGCTAGACAGAGCGGAAATGAGCTAGCAACCCTCTTTAGGGTCATCATTTTATACAGGTTTCTGCAGGTCAGCTGGATTCATGCACTGATTTTACTGTCTCTGACTCTTGTTCTTATTGAAGAACAGAGCTGCCTTTTTCAGTGACAGTAAGTAAAACATTCCGTCTCTGTAGAGATTTGCAAAGGAAATTTGACAGTTGTTTGTAAAAGAGTCCATATGTGGAAGCACCGGAAGAAACAGCAGAGCAGGCAGTCAATGAATGGTGGATATGCAGCAAGTCAGGAGACCGAGAGCAGATGTGAAATCCAGGATGGAATATAGATCATGCCTGGGAACTGGCAGGAGGTGGCACCGGGCAGAGTGCAGCGTGCACGTTGGTGCTGGAGCATCAGTGGTGTGACTTCTCCCTTTCTTGCTGAAGCAGGCTCAGGGCTGAAAGTCACAGTCACATAGTATCATGGGAGGTATCCGGAGACAAGATGAGGCCTCAGGATCTGTTGTTCCTAATCCTCTGTGTCACCACAAGGAATCCGGGACAGACATGTCTAGGTGCTTGCGAAGAATGAGTAAGAAACTGAAGTGTGTCTTGTTTAAAATGAGCTTTGTCTTCCCCTTCTACACAGTCTCACTTTGAGTTTTGCGGCAGCTCTGTGCTCTCTCCTCCATCTTTGCCTGTTAGCCGCTGGGGAGAAGTTCCTCTTCTGACAACAGGAGTTGACCAAAGTGCCAGCTCTCACATTTGGGATGATTGGTTTGGCATATTCCCTGGGAGGGTGGTGCAGCCAAGCCACAGGTCTCCATAGAGGCAGGGACTGCAAGCCACAGAGGCTGCCAAGGCTCAGACAAAGCCATGGCCCACTAGTATTGGCATCAGTCCAGCTTGTGAGTCAGGCACTGGACTGGGGACTCCACAGGGCCATTCTAACCAACACTTCTAGGAGTCTAAGATGACTCTACAGGTGCTCAAAACTATCCATCAGATGTTCTTTGGAGAGTGTAATTTACATTAATAATATTGGATAGCTACTGCACCACCTTTATTCCTAAAGACACATTGGACCTTTGCTTCTTTGTGCTCTTCTCATTTGTGTAGCCACACAAATGTTTATAGGAGGTGACCTGCAGTGTCCTTGGTTACCAGCTGCTTAATGCTGCTGATAATCAGCTGAATTTGGCAGTTGTGAGCTCTTTCTCTCAAGGGACTTCGGTATAAGAAATGCTGAAAACAGTTCAAGGCCAACTCCATCTGAACATATCGCTTATTTTTCATGTACTAGAAAAATATTGTAACAACTGCAAAGGCCAATAATGTAGGTAAAACCAATAAGTG
>NW_010525643.1:10482-43277 GCF_000687285.1 Phaethon lepturus | reverse complement strand
CTTTTTGTCATTGGTAGGACAAGTTCGTGTGAGTAAAAGATGTGCATCGTATTTGTACCACACTTGTACACAGAGCTCTCCCAATCTTTACAACACCGAGTTATATTTAGTGCAAAAAAACACCACTTGGATTTGCCATGGATAGATACACATTCGCAGATCAATGCCCTCCCACACCCAGCCCCTCAAAAATCACTTGTAAAAAAAATCATTCCAGCCAAAGATTTTACCCCCAAGTCCAAATTTCAGGCTGGAAATGCCTGAGCAACAACTCGGGGAGCTCTTGTTTTGCCTCCTCATCACTGTGTGGTGTTCCTGCCAAGAGACATCCTGTGTGCCCGCATGACATGTAGTCCAGGCAGAATCTAAGCACCCTGACAAGAGAATGGGAGCGTGGGGTTGGCAATTTCCATGGCCTGTGAAGCACTGAGCATCATGAAAAAACTGAATTGTTTTGTTCCGTGGCCAGAAGAGTTATGGTTTGTGATTTCTCCTAAAAACAAAATATTTTGTATGGAAAGAATAGCACTGTTGGCTAGAACTTGCATGACTTTAGAAAGGAGGCAGAACACCAACTGCCTGGTAGACCCAGAGGTACATACATGACATGCTTGCTGTTGGTCAGTATGTTGCAGGAACTGTGGTGAAAACCTAGACCAAGGTTCTGCACCCTTGAATCACTCCCATTACTATAGAGAAGGACTTAATGCACAAACCTGTTTGCATCCAGCTAGCCTGTGGTGCAGTTTGGCTTCACATGAGTGGCTGTCTCCTTTAATTAACATAAGGCAGAGTGGAATGACCATCATTGCATTTTAAAATAATCTATACCTTTGTTTTGTTTTTTTACTGGTCACTCACTTTTGATGGAAGAGATTTATATCAGAAGACAGTGCTGCTTTCCAAGGGCCACCTGTGTTATGGAGGGAACAGCTGGAAGTGCATAGCCTTCCCAGCATCAGCATTTTCCCAAAACTTGAGATCTAAATGTATTCTGCTTTTTGTTCCTAAGCAACTGGGGACAACTGAAGCATTAAGTATGTTTGCAGTCACCACTACCCACCTGAGATGTTTCCATTTTATTTCATTATTGAGGTCATTTTGGAAATGGGAAGAGCTTAATCTGCTTTCAAACATGCTGTAAAGCAGTACAGACAGAGGGTGGCTGATGATCAGGCACGGGACCCCCCCGCCACCACGTCAACTGGCCCAGAGCTTCTCACTCACATCTATTTTCAAATAGGCTGGCTAGTCATCTGGAGGTATCCATCTCTCTCTGCTGACTATAGGGGAGCCTAAGAGAAGATTTTAGAGCAGCAGTCTAATTCCTAGATGCCTGAAGTGAGCTCAGGTAGTTCCAGGCTCCCAGGAATGGCCTAAAACTCTGTGTCCTGGCCTGACACCTGAGCTAGTGCTCCGTTGGCAGATCGGTCCCAGTGGCAGGCCTCCCCAGGCAGAGGGAGAACCTGTTTGGGAAGATTCACACAAGATATCCTGCCTGTCGTAACCTCACAATCACACACTTGCATGCACACCCATAAACCCCCCCACAACTGGGTTTTGTAGCCTCTATGTTCTCTGCTTCTAAAAATAAATGGGGTGGATTTTGCATCCTGGTCAGTGCTGAAGTAAGGTCTAAGGAGACCAGGGCACTCTGTTTTGGGTAGGTTGGAGCTGACCACCTGCTGTTATCTCCACACTGATGGGGAATTATAAGCATGTCGCTCAGGGAGCTGGGGAAAAGCAAATGTCAATGGCGTGAAGGAGAAAAGATCGGGAAATATGACCCATTTGCTCTGGCATCTCCCTCTTTGCAAGTGCTCTGGGTCTGATAGCCATCAGCACGGCTGTTTCCCACGTAGAAGAATGCTGGTATCATTTTGTTCTTCCAAGTCAGAGCAACAGTGCACCGGGAGGCAAAGCTGAGCTGCAGAAAAATGCCGTGTAAGGGAACTTGCGAAAAGTAGGTTTTTTCTCAACTCCAGGACAAAACTTGTGGTTGAGCCAGCTCCTTCATCTGTAAAACAGGCATCTGTGCTTAGAAAGTCAGGTGCTGGAAATGTACGGTAGATGCTCTGTGAAAACAGACCATTTAAAAATGGACAGCTGTTCTTGGAGAGAAGTCCAACAAATATGTATATGTATGTATATATATCTACCTATATATGTACACATATATATTTATGTATAACTATGTGTATGTTTGTATTTGTGTATATATGTATGCATACATACAGGCATGTACACATACTCACACGCAGAAATAGATTGATACTCTGGAAGACCAGAATCTCAGCTTGTGCTATTCTCCTTCTACTCCTGCTCCAGCTCCTTCTTTAATGAAATGGACTGAAAAGGCTTGGAACTGTGAAATGAATCTTCATTTCTGGCTCAGGACCAGGATGCAGAGCAGAAGGAATCTCTATCCATGTAACTATTTAAATATCCCAGTGTTGAGGTGCAAGACTCAGAAGTTTTGAGTGCAGAGGGTTGGTAGATTGGCCTGCCTCTAAAAGCAATTCCCAGGCTGCCCTTCCAGTGGGTTTCTCCAGCATTGTCTCAACCTGCCACTGAATTGCTGACACTTTACTTTATTAAAACTTGCCAGATTAGAGGGAAGAGAAACGGTGAGATGTACTTCAGCCTCCACAACCTCTGAAACGCATTTTCTGCCCGGCATAAGAGAAGCTTTTGGTAGGCTGTTAAAAGAAAACGTAGGCTCACATTAGTGGTGAAAGGAAGGTCAGAGTCCCTGACATCTATTGATTTGCTCTTCCTGTGCTCAAAAACATCTACATATGGGGAGAATCTGCAAAACACTTAGGCGAGGTATCCCCCTTCCCCTGAACCTTTGAAAAGTTCTCTGCGCAGTTGGACCCAGATCTGCCACAACTGTTTTACCATGTAACTCCACTACGGTGCTGATGGGACATGAATGATTAAAATCTGGGCTTAGGTGTTTAAGAAGCTCTTGAGTCATTTACTCATCTTTTAATCAAGTCCAAAACCTAGGAACAATGATAGCAAAAAAAAAACCTTCATCCAGCCACTAAAATCAAAGTTAGTACGAGTGTTTGAAGGAAGAGGACAATGCCAGGTGAATATATCCAGATGTAAGCAGCACCATTGCACATAAAATGGTGTCTGGCAAAAAAACCCAGACAAAACCCAAACAAAACCACACAGTGGATAGGGCAGTCCCCCAGTCCTGGCATTCACAGATCAGTGTGTTTTGGTTAGAGACATTTCAATGGCAACAGAGAAGCCAGTACAGGGATTAAAGAATCAAACACATCATCCTAAACTCTTATTCCAGAGGCCAAGTTAGGAGTATGGCACTGGGCTGTATGCCAAGACCCCATCAGACAGCAATGCTGACCAAAGTCCTAGTTAGAGCTAACTGGAAAGGTTTAGACCAGGCAATAACCCCTAAGAACGTAACTTTCTGTCAAATCAGAAAAACCTTGTGAGAACTGCGTGGTTCTGACAAAAAACATACAGTAAAATTTTTTTTCACTTCGTTTCGGAATATTTTGTCTCATCTGTTATTATTTCCTGATTTTGTTTTTAAATATCCTGACACTGTGGGAAAAAATATAGATTCAATATTATTATGGGAAAATGCCATATCTGAAAATCTGTATTTCTGAGACTCTCCGTTTTATAGGGAAATGGATTGCTCACAATGCACACTGAAACAAGGACCAGAGTGACTGTGGGATCGCCACCCTTGCAGGTATTCAAGCCTCAGCTGAACATGGCCCTGAGCAACCCCAGGTAATTGGTCCTCCCTAGAGCAGGGAGTTGGACTTGAGCTTTTCAGAGCCAGCCTATGCTATTCGGTATTCTGCGATGTAAGGGATGGGAATAAGCTTGCTATGGCACAGGGGAATGAAAGCCTAAGAAAGATTTTTTTCTCCATTTCACTCTCTTCTCCACAGAAAGGCATAAAACACAAGACATTAAATTTAAAAAAACGAAAAAGATTCCATGGCACTGTCTCATATGGCAAAAGGGTGGTGGGGTCATTTGGTCCCCTTTTAATACAAACTTTTTTCTTTTCAATTTAACATCAAACAGCTCCAGTCTGAAGCAAAACCTGAAGGATTTGTCCTCCCTGGGCCTGGTCTACTCTTGCAGCGGTGTGATGATGCAGTCCAGGCTGAAACTTCACAGCGCTTGGAGGAAGGTGCACAGCAGGGACTGACAGCAGCACCAGCTTCCCTGCCTCTGCTTTTCCCAGTTGCTTTCTCCACAGATCCAAACAGGATTCTTTGGCTTTGCAGCAGAACCACCACATGTTCCTAGTCTTTCCTGTTAGAGGCAACCTGCTTTTAAGTGAATATTTATATTGCACCACACATGGCACCAGCTGGGAGGTGTTACTCTGGATCTAAGTGCTTTCACCCAATCCAAAGAGCTATGTGCGACTTTGGATGTCCCTAGTGCCATTCATTAATTTCAGATTTAGTAACCCTCAAACAGTTTCTACTTCCTCTTTACTCACATTTTATTGGGAAAGCAGTTGCTTCTCAGATTTCACTAACTCTCGTCAAAGTAGCTGACATGATGTACATCAACACATGTATAATGTAAATATATTATTATATTATTGCAATTGTGCATTTGTGCAATTTAGTATGTATAATACAGGCACACATGCATAAATGCACAAACCACCTGGCTTCCAACCAGCAAATCCTGTGATGAACAGCAACTACTCAGTCAGCAGGCAACAGCTGTGTATTACTGCCTCGACCAAGCAAAATGCACCTGGGTCCATTCCTCTGCCCATGGGTGAGGCTGGGTCCACGGCTGGTGTAAACCCCACCCAATTTCACCAATATGAGTAGTGGTGCACCAAGCAAAGCCAGCCAGGAATCCACCCAAGACGTTTGTGCAGGATGTGAGCACGGGACTGGAGACAGAAGCTAAGCTCCCTGCAAGCAACACCCGGTGTCACACCATTCAGATCAATTTTGGGTTTTGCTGAGCGCTTCAACATATTGACCTTGACATCCCCTTCTCTGTTGGGCCCCAGTGCTGATCACTTGGGAGCCCACCTGCTCCTGGGGCTTGGTGCAGAAGGTGGAAGCGACTGCTTGCACTGGCAGGCCGCCACCGAGCCGCCAAGGGTGGAGGCGACTGCTTGCCCTGGCAGGCTGCCACCGAGCTGCCAGACCCCCCTCTCTCCTGGGCACCCACCCTGTGGTGGGCCCTGCATGAAGTCTGCATGAAATATCACAATACAGTGCCATGTTTCGGTCCTTTGCAGACTCCCTTCTTGAAGGCATTAATCTCAACGGGTTCTAGTCTAGAATTAGTTCTCTCCCTCTTGGCGATATTAGCCAAGTACTATGTACTGTTTATTATAAATACTGCTTACTGTTTTCTGCTGCGTCCAAAGAAAATTAAACAGCGCACAAGCCTTTGCAGTTCGAGTGTCACAAATAATGTTACACAGCCACTTTCAGATTCTCAGCATTTGTCATCCGGGTTGCTTGGCAGGAATTCACATTAACAATATATTATAGTTTAATATTTTGCAATTAAAAAAATCAAATTTCCTCCATGGGGGAGAGATTAGAACTGTAAAAAAAAACCAGTTCATGACATTGCAATCAACAACTGTTATGGGGGGAAGGTGTAGAATAAAGTTTGCACAGGCAACATTAAATCTGCTACCTGCTGAATCCCGAGTACTTGATTTTTGCAGTGGCAATCATTTTCCCTTAATGTTGTTCCCTGTTATGTATTTTATTGAGCTGGAGTTATCTCAGGCCAAAATCCCTATGGATTCCATCTCCTGTGGTTATTTCCCCTACAACAGATTGGAAAAGGCTGGAAAGCATGCCTGTTTGAATTACAATTTAAAACTTCCATTGTAATTGCAGCAGTGTAAAAACCTGACGGGTGGGCTTGTACACCAGGTGTGGATATGGGCACCTGGCTCCATCCAGAGAATTATAAATGCTGAGGAGCCAAATGCTGGACCTCAAATCCTGCAGAGGCAGCAGTGAGGTTCTTGGGACAGCTGCGAACTCATCAGCCAGTGTCTCGCCCTGAGTAGAGGTCCTGACTGCACCTCTCACTGGTTAAGGTCAAGCAACAGCTTTCTTCTGCACATCTCTGCACTAATCTGCTTAGTTAATTAAACTAAGATTCAATTAGCAGTAATAGTTAAGACTTCTGCAGATGTTAAAGCAAATGTCCTGCTGATTTTAGTGCGTGCCTGACACCAGGGGCATCTGTAAGAATGGTTGTATCTCTTCCCTTGGTTCCCTCATTCGCCTGACCCTGGTAGGCTGCAACTCAATTAAAATGTAGCAAAGCCATCATGAGAGGAGGATGCCCAGGCATCAGCTGCCACCACAGGGCATCTCATTGAAAGTCACTCAATTTCCATGCCCTTGCCCTCCTACCCCTCTTTAAAAGTATCACCAGTGACTTTCCACAGGAAAAAGGGCATGTCAGTGAGATTAAAGAAAAAAGCCTAATTCTTGTCGTTTGCTACTCTTGACTTCTCTAGCAATCATGGAGCCTTTCCTTTTTTCCTTTCCATTCACTTTCACCCTGTTCGAAAACTACTTATAGAATCATAGAATAGAAACATAGGATGGCTTGGATTGCAAGGAACCTTTAAAGGCCGTCTAGTCCAACCCCCCTGCAGTGAGCAGGGACATCTTCAACCAGATCATGTTGCTCAGAGCCCCCTCCAACCTGACCTTGAGTGTTTCCAGGAATGGGGCATCTACCACCTGCCTGGGCAACTTGTGCCAGTGTTTCACCACCCTTGTTGTCAAAATTTTCTTCCTTATATCCAGTTTAAATCTACCCTCTTTTAGTTTAAAACCACTACCCCTTGTCACATCACTACAAGCCCTGCTAAAACACCTGTACTCATCTTTCTTATAAGCACCTTTTAAGTACTGGCAGGCTGCAATAAGGGCTCCCCAGAACCTTCTCTTCTCCAGGCTGGACAACCCCAACTCTGCCTCTTAACATGGATTTCAGTGCTTCCATTTCTGCATTCTTTTCAGTATCTGCCCAAACACAGCACACATACATCAGCCCACGTACACAACCACAGGAACTTCTTCTTAGGAGAACTTTGGTCCCCAAGAAAAGTGACAACCCCAGTTCCACATTTAGCCTGACCAATGTAGGGAGGCTGTTACACAGTGCAAGTAATACAGGTTTGACAATTGCATCGTCTTTTTGCTGCCACGATCATGGTGTTCTTGGTTAAAAAACATAGTTTGCATTTGCAAAAGCTGCATGAACTGGACCCTTCTTAACAGCTGATTTTATTCCTAAACCCCATTAGAGCTTGGGGATGCACCAGTTGGTCCCAGCCACCCCGACCTCCTCCTCATTTTAGCTTGCTCCTCCACTTATTTCGATGAGTTGCCTATGTTGGGTACTTGTGATACTTGAGAAAACAAAGCAATACCTTTTGGAACCTTCCTTTTTCTAAGGCTGTTGGGTGCAGTTACATCATAGCTGTGGTCTCAGCTATTTCTTGAATAAGGCCCGCACTGAAAGCACAAAATGGTGGATGTTTATTAACAGTAGTTGTAAGTGGTGTTTTAGAGAGGATTTGTCCCACATTGCAATGTGTAGAAACACGAAGCAAATCTGATCCTTGCTTGTTTATAGGCTGTGCAACTGGATCATCACTGTAGGTTGTTTGAAGGGTCACCATCACAGCTGCCATTTTAGAAAAGAGAAAATAAACCCAGAGGAATTAAGCTTAAGGCCTCTATCTCAGCAGATTCCCTCTTGGTTTTTTCCCTCAATGTTTTTTTCTTTTCTAGCTGAGGAAGTGACAGATATTATTAAGTTTCCTTTGTGTGAGATTTCAGGAAATAATTACAATGATTTAAGTCTCTCTTTTGCTAGTTGTTAATGCAAACATTGTTTCAGGCTTGATTAAATAAATGGAATTATTCTAAGATCAGCATTTGCCTTAAAAGCACTAAAAACTTCTCTCTGAATAAATGATAGCTATTAATACTGCAAATGCCCAACATATATTTTCCTTAGGAATACATAGTTTTTGCCTCCGAGAACTTATGATGAACCTTACCTTCCAAAATTCTTCAAAAAACTCTTTCTACTCAGCTGCAGGACTCATCCTCCCTTTGTTTTCCCATTGCTTCTATACAGAGCTGTGCAACTAATTCATTTTTCATTTCCCTGGCAGTTAAGAAAAAGAAACAATTTCCATGACTATTTTTGTTTTTAACTGAGGTCCCTTTTTAGGGACCTTTTCAGATTGTAGTTAAAAATACATTTCCTATTGGCCAATGAAGTTTAGCTGGAATAAGACAAAAAAAAAAAAAAAAAAAGTTGGCAAGAATATAAAATTGCATAAAAAGCCCAACTATGCATTAAAAAAGGCAAGATCAATATTTTCTGAGCTTCTGCGAGCAACCTGGTGAAATGGCATTGGCTCTGTAAGACATTTTAGAGTCAGCTGAATCTGGTTTGTTGCTGTCCCATGCTTATGGACCAATTTCACTTTCTTCACCCTGCAGATTGTGGACTGCTGCTCTGGCCACAGACTCCATGTTGTGCTGAGCAGAATGCATGTTCTCACAGTGTCTTGTCCTGAAGAGATTTATTAACTGCTTTGAGCAAAGATCTTGTAATTAAGGATCCAATTAGGAAAGACGACTAGTGTTGGTCTATCTTTGCCTTCAGCAAAAGCCTGCAAGCTGCAATACATTTTGAAAATCCTTTCCAGTGGGAGCGCTTATGAGCTTGATATTTCACTACTTTGAGGAACGCTTAGTCCTACTCAAAACTCACACTTGAATTCTGCTTGTGTTGGCCTGGGGTGCTACTTTGTTCCTTGGACATATCCTGGACAATATCTCATAGGATGTTCATGGATTTTGCTACATGCAGACATACACAGGATGAATTAGATATAGGTTGCTATTAAAACCATCAGCAACCAGGCCTTTGCAGTACGGTAGGTCTGGCAGGGCCCAGTCTTTACATCCTAAAGCGGGTTTGTAACCTGAAGTTAATTGTATCCGACATTTCAACTCCTCTGTTCTATAGAGCTCATAATGAGAGTCTGGCAAACAATTTCTTCTGAACAATTTGTTGCATTAATTTTCAACCTCTTTCGCCGCTGACAAAAGCCATTAATAGACTGAAATTCCTTGAATATATTCAGTGCTGCCTGAATGAATGGAAATATGTTTTTCCCCAGCTTGCCCGTCTTGCTTGGGAGGTCAGTTATAAAAATAACACCTCCAGTTCCTGGATACTTCAGCAATTTTGTCTGGTAGGGAGGGTCAGCCAGTCGTAGCTGGCCACACTTACCTTATTCCAGCACAGTTTTAGTATCCATCAGAATGTTTTAATGGCCTCTATCCTACAAATCAAACTGTGAGTACAATGACTGTTAAATAACTCCATATAACCAAGCTTGGGACACAAGTGTTCCTGCCCCTGAGGCAGCCAGATCCCTCCCACCAGCACTGGGGAATCACAGAGCATTTTAGAATTTGGACAGGGATGTGCAGAGGTGTTTGGCTCTACCTCCACATGTGCATTGGAAAATGCAGCAAGACTGGCAGCTGCTGCATGGCCATCAACACGTTGCGTTTTCCCAGGAGGCTGGGATAAATGGTACACACCGAGCAGCAGCTAGGGACGGGACACTGCCTGTCACATCTTATCAAGCAAGCCAGAAGTGTGTTCTGGAGCTGTGGAGCTCGGCACCTTCCCCACACCATGAACAGTTTGAAGTGCCAATAGCCCTGCTTTGAACACACGGGCTGATAAGCTTCCACACTGGTTTTTCACTCCCAGATAGAGAAATATTTGTTTGACAGGTTCCCTCAAATAAGTCAGGAGCTTTCTTGCCTCATTGGCCCAGCTCTGGGCACCACAATATTAAAAATCAAAAAAACATTCTGGACAGACCAGTGAACCCTCCCTCCCTGTGGAAAGCTGAGGGAGGCATGGCTGACTGTGCCTAGCAGGAGCACTTTACTGTCAGAAAAATGCTGGTAACAGGAGTCAGCATGCCGAAACCATCCCCGCGCCAGCTGTCCCCAAAACCCCAAACACCCATCTCCATCTCGCCATAGGAGATCTAGGTGGCAGTCCATGAGTGGGTATCAGCCAGAGGTTCACACCCAGAGGGTTGCTGCCCTGTTTTCCCAGGCAAAGGGGACTGGGATTTCTGTGACGACTGCTGTCTTCTACCTGCTTTTGGGGCAATACAAAGCACAAGCAAGAAGGAACAGTCTCAGTTTCTGGGGAGGAAGGTTCCTGACAGAGCAAGCATGTTCAAGCAGGAGTGGCTGTACTAAGCTGACACAATGCCCCCAAGTTCAGCTGCATCCACGCTCACTTAAATTCAGCCTAAAATCACAACATCAAATCTCATGTCATCCAATCCAGCATCTAAGCATTACTTTGCTCTTAGGGTAGAGCGCAAATTGGAATTTGAATTTAGTCTTGAAGTTGGCTGCAAGTAAAACTTGTTAGAACTGCAAAGTCAACCCTAGTCAGTGGAAGACTAGGTATGGGGTTTTTTTTAAGCTATGACAGCTAACATCCAAAATATCTTAATAACAAGTCCTGCTGGGCAGAACAGGTGGGCATTTTTCGTACCTCATTGCACTTAAAGTCAGCCTTGGGTTATAGGTAAGAATTAGACAGTCCTGCTTTGCCCTAGGATTTTTAATTCAGCCCTGGAACAGCTCGTCAAAGTCAGGGATGTCCAGCCCTGGAGGTTTTCAGGATTTTTCTAGACCTAGTGCTGGTGACAGCAGGGGGTTGGACTGGAAACCCTCAGGGTCCCTTCCCACCAGAACTACTGGGAAGCTATAGCTAAACAGAAGGACAGCTTTCCTTCCCAGTGAAGACACAGTCATACACTGAAATGGCTGCTTTCAGACTATCGGTGCAAGGGGACCGCCCATTCCCGCTTCTGTTGCAAGGAGCACAGAACAGTGTTCTCTCCTTTGTCTCCATCCTGGCTTTGCCCATGGGGAACAGAATGAAATTCTGGAGAACCAGAAGATCATTTCAGCTGACAGCAAGGAGAATGAGGTGATTACCTGGCCAAGACACAGTTGTACAAAATGTCCCTTAGCCAAAAAACAAGCCACTTTTTCCAGTTTGTCCTTCTTAGAGTCACAAGGAGAGCCTGTGCAGAGGGCAAGCTGGGGAGCACAACCTGTGCATCACTTCCCAAATGGCATGGCTCAGGGCCTCAGGTGGCACCTCACTGTCAGTCTCTGCTCTTCTTACAGTGCCTGCTCCCATTGGAGGCAGTGGTGAGACCCAGCTCCCCTCACAGCAGCTTGTCTTCTGTATCCTTGCCTTGTGAAAGTAATCCCATCACAAGCAACAGGGTATCTCTCAGGCATCTCAGTTCTTGTCTCTGCTTGCTGCAGTATAACACTGGACGAATTGCCAAATTTGTAGTCAGGGGACTTGCCCTGTTTTGACCACTGCTCTTGGCATGATGAAAGCTCACCGATTTTCTTTCCTGCTTTACCTCTGCCTTAGAATCATAGAATCATACAATATCTTCAGTTGGAAGGGACCCATAAAGGTCATTGAGTCCAACTCCCTGCTCCTCGCAGGACTACCTAAAACTAAACAATATGACTAAAAGTGTTGTCCAGACATTCCTTGAACTCTGACAGGCTTGGTGCTATGATCGCTTTCTGTGGGGAGCCTGTTCCAGTGATTGACCACCCTCCCAGTGAAGAACCTTTTCCTAATGTCCACTCTGAACTTCCCCTGATGCAGCTTCATTCCATTTCCTCATGTCCTATCACTGGTCACCAGAGAGAGATCAGCATCTCCCCTTCTGCTGCGCTGTGCTGATGAGGAAGTTGTAGACTGTGATGAGGTCACCCCTCAGCTTTCTCTTCTCCAAGCTGAACAGACCAAGTGACCTCAGCGGCTCCTCAGAAGTCTTGTCCTCGAGGCCTTTCACCATCTTGGTCGCCCTCCTCTGGGCACACTCTAATAGTTTGATGTCCTTATATTGAGGCACACAAAACCGCACACAGTACTCGAGGTGGGGCCACACCAGTGCAGAGTGGGACAATCACCTCCCTCAACTGGCTAGCTATGCTGTGCTTGATGCACCCCAGGACACAGTTGGCCCTTTTGGCTGCCAGGGCACGCTGTTGACTCATCCTCAGCTTGCCATCAAGACAAAGCCCCTGATCTCTTTCCGCAGGGCTGCTCTCCAGCCTCTTGTCTTCCAGTTTCTATGTATAATCAGGATTACACCATCCCAGGTGCAGAATCCATCACTTGCTCATGTTGGTGATTGCCCACCTCTCTAGTCTACCCAGATCTCCCTGTAAAGCCTCTCTACCCTTGAGGGAGTCCACAGCTCCTCTTAATTTAATATCATCTGCAAATTTACTTCATGTACATTCAACTCCTGCATCCAGATCATTTATAAAAACATTAAAGAGCACTGGCTGTAAAATAGACCCCTGGGGAACCCCACTGGTGGCTGGCCACCAGCCTGAGGTAACCCCATTTATTATAACTCTTTGAGCTTGACCTGTCAGCCAGTTAGCCCAGTTAACCCATCGCATTATGGGTCATGTCTAGCTATGTGATGGACATTTTGTGCAGAAGGATACTGTGAGAGACAATATCAAATGCTTTGCTAAAATCCAAAAAAATGGACATCTACTGGCTTCCCTTGGTCAACTAGATGGATGACCTTGTCATAAAAGGAAATTAAATTAGTCAGATAGGACTTTCCCCTTGTGAACCCATGCTGGCTATGACCAATAACAGCATTGCCTCTCAGGTGTTTTTCAATAACTCCCAGAATAACTTTCTCCATAATTTTAACAGGCACTGAAGTGAGACTAACAGGCCTGTAATTGCCAGAATCTTCCTTCTTACCCTTCTTGAAAATTGGGATAACCTTTGCCAGCTTCCAGTCAACTGGTACCTCTCCAGACTCCCAGGACTGTTGAAAAGTAATGGAGAGGTCCCGTGATAACATTGGCCAGCTCTTTCAGTACCCTGGGATGAATCCCATTGGGCCCCGTAGATTTATGAGCATTCAGCTGGAGCAGCAAGTCTCAAACAAGTTCAGAGTCAGCTGGGAGTTTATCATTGCCCCACTAATGGTCTTCCAGCACAGGTTTCCGGGGATCTCAAGACTCATCATCAATGTTAAAGACAGAGGAGAAGGTGGCATTAAATGTGTCTGCTTTGTCTATGTCCCTATTTGTGAGGTGACCGATCTCATCAAGTAATGGACTAATGTTATCTCTGCTACTCCTTTTGCTGTAAACATATTTCAAAAATCCCTTCTTGTTGTCCTTCACAGTGCTGGCCAGCTTGAACTCTAACTGGGCTTTGGCTGCATGAATTTTCTCCCTACAGTGGTGAACAGCATCTCTTTGGTCCTCCTGTGTCGCCTGTCCTTGCTTCCAATGTCCATACACTTTCCTTTCCTGCCTAAGTTCTAGAAGAAGATCCCTGCTCATCCAAGCTGGCCTTCTGCCCCGTTTGCTTGACTTCTGACACTTTGGAATCGCCTACTCCTGTGCTCTTAAGAGATGGCTCTTAAAAAGTGACCAACATTCATAGACTCCAATAACCTCAAAAGCAGATTCCCAGGGGACCTTACTAACCAGTTCCTTCAGCAACCTGAATCTGCTCTCCCCACATCCAGGGTTATTTCAGGGTATTATTTCAGTGGACACCAGTTTCGCTACAAGCACGAAAAATTCCTAATATTGATAATAACACAATGAGACACAGCATTCTTTTCCTTCTTACTGGTCCTGTGGGTTTTATTCAGAGAGACTATGGTCTTCAGATATTAGTGCAATAAAAAACACAGAAATACCATGACCTGACAGATGAGTTTTGCATGTGCATCACAGAACTTTCTGAACTATTTCAAAAGAATAAGAGGACAAGCATACATGATACCTTCCCTGCTTATATTCTTCTGGACAACTATTTTCAGCATAGGGGGTTTCCTGAAGTTGTGGTTAATTTTTTTCATAGCCCTAGCAGATGTCTTTTCTAAGTGTTGTACCCACCCACTCCTCCCCTGGAAAGGAGTTCTCTGAGTTTACACCTGAGGTATGACAAGTTGCCTGTTTTCATTTATTCTGGACTTGATCTCACGCATTTTATGACCCCTGCTCCTGGGTCATAAAGTTTTCCTTGCTCCAGTAATAAATTATTTATTTTTGAAAACAATTTCAAAACAGTGTTCCATTGCATGGCTTTCAACTAAAATTTTGGAAATCTTTGCTTTTTTTTTTTAACTCACCACTCTCCAAATAAAACAACACTGGAGAACAGATGTGACTTTGTGAAACATTTGGTGAGAGAAGATTGACAGAAATATTTTCTGACCCCCATCAAACCTGACAGAGAGGGCCAGGGGAAATTAGCAGTTTAATAGAGTTGATCTTGGTGGTAGAGAAAATGCTGCTAATGAAAGCAAATTGCTTAATAAAAGTAGCTTCTTGTGGAACAGCCTGCCACCGTGTCTTATTTGAACAATTACATGGTGTTGCCCTAAGTAAGCACTGCTGTCTAAGCAGCTCAGTGCCATAGCCTGTCATGTTCTGATACCTTCCAAACCATTGCATAGAGGCATTGATAATTAACCTTAGTGATCTGCCATTATCCAAACAGCAATCTATTTTTTTCTCTTTCTAGAGGCTTCCTATTTCTGTTTTACCCATGGCCGTGTTGTTAAGAGCAAGTTTAGAAAATTATGCTCAGCTCCTTTTGACAGGAAGAGAGGCCACATTCTCTCAGGGCAAATGGAGCATTAAGGCTTCTCATAGGCCAGCGGAAAATGGAATTTCTACCTACCACAGGTGGCTTCAAAAGCAAAAATAGAAAAAGAATCAAGATGATTTGTCATCTGCTGCCCCCAGGAGTGATAATTTAGCTTGCCACTGTGATTTGGGGCGGAGAACAAAAAGCCATGAAATCTTTTCATCTGACTGAGCTTTACAAAATGTGCCCATCGAAGGTGTGAGAGTGCCTGATGGCATGTGATGCTGTTTGCTGTGCAGTATTCTTGGATGGCTATTTTATTTTTTCTCTCTGCAGTGAGTTCATTCCACTAGTGCATTAATTTCTTAGCAACATTCATCCTATAGCTCATCCAACTCCCTACTATGCACAGCTGATAATCTGGTTTCTAAAAAAAAAATCCCCAATGATACTTTAAAACTACTAAGAGGGGTGAGTCATCTCTTTAATTTAGGCCATGGTACAATCTGAACTAATAACTTCTTTAGCTCAGAGAGAAACCAGGGCTGCCTATACCCTCTTCCTTCTCTTCTGTGTTTCAAACTGCATGAAGAAACTCACTCCACATGGCGCCCACAGTGCTCTGCTCTGCTCACTTCAGACCTGACCACACTGCAACCATTTCTCATCTCAGTTATTTAATGCTCCCTTTTTCCTCATAAAAGTTCAGATTAACCCAGTTTCTTTACAAAAGAAAAATTATCTTCCCTGCAGATCTGTGACGTGCTAATTAGCATCCATGGCTGGGTGTTTGCAGCAGACATACTTCTCATGTCTGCAAAGACTTATCACTGTAAAAGGGAGAGAAGAGAAGAGAAGAGAAGAGAAGAGAAGAGAAGAGAAGAGAATAATTTCAGTTGGAAGGGACCTACAATGATCATCTAGTCCAACTGCCTGACCAATTCAGGGCTGACAAAAAGTTAAAGCACATTAATAAAGGGATTGTCCAAATGCTTCCTGAACACTGACAGGTGGCATTGATCACCGCTCTAGGAAGCCTGTTCCAGTGTTTGACCACCCTCTCAGTAAAGAAATGCTTCCTAATGTTGAGTCTGAGCCTCCCCTCCACGTCTCCTTCTCAGGAAGCTGTAGGGAGCAATGAGGTTGCCCCTCAGCCTCCTTTTCTCCAAACTAGACAAACACAGAGTCTTTAGCCACTCCTCACAGGACATGCCTTCCTGCCCAGATGAGAATGCAACGCTGCATAAGGAAACTGCTTAAGTTTGCTCTGCTGGACTCCCCATCTGCTCCTCTGTCTAGAAGACTGAAAACAGGTGTTTCCTATTAAAACACAAAAATGAGCTCCAATGAGCCATCCCCTTTCACTGCTCTCCCACAACCTTTTGTTGGTGCAGTTTCATTAATGTGAAGGTCAGGTACTTGGATTGTTCTGGCTAAGGAGAGAGAAACCTGCACTTAACATGATATCTTGGATTAGCTTTGCGGTTCCAAAGCCCTGTACTCTGTGCGTGTGTTTCCGTGTGTGTAATAACACCAGGCAACACTACAGGCCAGCAGTGTGCCCTTGTGGTGATAAAGGCCAACTACATACTGGGCTATATTAGCCAAAAGGTCAAGCAAACTGATTATTACTCTTTATTTGATACTGTTCAGGCTGCACCTGGAGTATTGTGCAGTTTTCAGTTCTCCAGGATAAGAGTTATCTAGCAAGGGACCACAAAGGTGATGAAGGGGCTGGAGCACATCACAGGTTTCTTTTGTCTAGGGAAGAGAAGTCTTACTGCTATTGTCAGTTGTCTAAAACGAGATATCTCAGGGATGCACAGCGGAAGGACAGGGACAAGGGAAGTTACAACTGGAAATGAGAAAAAATTCTTCCCCATAAAAGCAGTGCAGTCCTGAGCCGCCCTTTCAAAAAGAGAAAATCTGTAGAGAAGTCCCTGTGTCCATGTTCCATTTCCAAGAGGTTTATGTGGCTGCTCAAAAAAGAGGTTCTTTCCTATCACAGAGCTTTCCTGTGCAATTGCTATGTGTGGTAAAGGCGGCTGCAAACGTAATTTCATTGAGATAAAAACCCATCAGCATCTTTCATCTTGGTGGAAAGATTTGCAGGGGCCCCTCCCCAGCATTGACCCTGGAAGCAGCCCTGGTATAGGTATAGGAATACAGCAGTCCTTACAAGCAGGAGTAGTGGAGAAGGAGGAAAACATTGGCTTTCTATTTATGGATCCCTTACCTGGATCCTTCAACCCCCAGGATATAATGGGTGCCCTCCAATAAACCCTGAACATTTTGTTTTGTCATGAGAGCTACAACCCTTCTGAGTATGTTACACTTGGGCAACATCCTACTACAAAAGTACCTAAAATGACCCTGATCCCTTTGAGAGAAGGCCCATCTCTGACATGTCTATATAGCACCAACCACAAAGTGAATTCTACCTCCCAACTATGCATCTTTGGCACAGCTGTAATAACATTCAAGGAAGGTATATTCAGGGGTAGAAGTAACATCTGTGTTGGTATCCAGGGACGTTTATCCAGGCTTTCTAAATCAGCAGGGATTGCTGAGAGCCCATTAGCTACACCCATGTACCTGCCTGATGTAGGAATGAAAGTAAAGAAGTCCAGTTTATTGGGGCTTGCAATCTAAAGTTCGTTTCTGCCTCCCTGCTCGTGGCTGGACAGAAGGGGAACAGCTTTCCTGTGCAAGACTTCATTAAGATTGAAGAATTGTTGCTTTATACAGAGATATTTTCTCTTGCAGAGCTTTGCTATGACTGATGCTTCATATTAAAACTGATTAGCATTCACAGCAGAACAGGTGTGGAGGTTCAGAGCAAAACTCTGATGTGAACAATAAAATGGAAAAAAACCTGTAATTTTGAAATGCTGCTGGTTGATTTGCCCCTCCAGTATTAGTTCTACACTTTTGATTGCGATCCCAAACACCGCCTAGGAGGAGCGCAAACAAACAATCTTTGAGTTAAAGCACTTCTACCAGGCAGCACAGACGAAAGCAGCGAGTACAGTCCTGCCCTTCGCTGCGGTGCCAGCCAGGATGCTGTGGGTCTGGGGGTAAGCTGGGTGAAGGACAGGGGCAGGAGGGACTGAGGGATGGAGAAGGTATGGCATGCCTCATGCTGCTGGGTTATGGAGGTACAGTGGCATTTTCTTCTGCAAGCCCAGGGCATTGGCTTTTTGGGGGTGCTCCCCATCCCTTCCTTTCTCCCTGAGGGAGGCCAAAAAGCCAGGCTGAGGTGAGATCTCACTTGAATGGACAAACTTTTTCTCCTCTGGAGAAAATGACCATGGAACTGCCTACCCCAGCAGCATAAGGCCCCTGCGGCATCATGCTATGGGGGTGGGAGAGGGCTGGCAAGCATGGGGCAAGTTCTGTCCTGAGGATGCTTTGGGCTTGCTCAGGCCCCGTAGCACATGCCTAGACATGACGTTGCACTGCAGAAGGGCCCTGCCATCAGCAATGCTGGACTGCAGGATGGCGAGCAGGAGAGAGGGCTGAAATGCAGTGCTGACTTTTAAGGAGGGTCTCAAGAAAGAGCTGAAATTTAAGCCCAGTATGAGCCAATTTCCCAAGACCGCTCTACTTCCTGAGGCTGACCATATTAAATGCAACTATTTCCCTTGGGGCGTGACAACTTAATTTCTGCAAAAATTTAAGCAAAATATAAACATTTCTCTATGTGATATCAAACACTGTGATATTGCAGGGCAAAGCTGGAGCCCTCCCTGCAGTAAGCTCTTGGGGACACTCCTGCCAGAGAGTCCTCACTGCAACATCCCCAAGGTCATGAATGGCATTATGCTAGGAGAGCCAAGGAGGCTGAACAGGAGGCAGGAAGCAGAGCAAATTCCATCTCCACCTTCAAACAGAAGAGTTTCCTCCAGAAAAGTTCACTAACACTTGAGAAACCTCTGCCCTCATCAAAAGTTTTATTAATACCACCAAATTATTTTATTATTGTTGCAAAAGCCACAGCCAGCCCTCAGAGGCTTTGCGTCTAGTAGGAGAGGCACCATACTTGTCAATGAAAGCACATGACTTCTTTTGCTATTCAGACAGGTTTTTCAGCTCTGCTTTGTAACATTTCCCTCCTCAAGTTTCCAGAAGTGACTTGGCCACTGCTCAGCAGGAGAGGGGTGCGACAATGCCCCTGCTATCGCCAGACACCGCCCATCAGGCACAAATAACTGGCACGCCGAAATTCAAAGGGGCTGGGTGCCTGCTGGCTGAGCTGTGGGCAATGCTGTAGCCTGCGAGGCTTTGGTGCAGGAGTGGGTTTAGGACAAAACACAAAGACCATGCTAAAAGGATTACAACCTGGCTACATGACAAGTATTACTCACTGCTATTTAGTAGTGTTATCAATACTGGCAACAATTTCAGATGAACAGGACTTGTTCAGATGAACAGAACTACCAGGAACTACATGTAATCAGATACATGTATGTATAATAAATGTATAATAGAGTACATAATAAAAGTGATGGGCCATTTAGTTAACTTATGCAGTAAGCATATCCCATTCAAAGTGCATTTTAATTAGGGCTGGACAGACAATCTCCACTGTGCAGGAAATGCTAATGCTTCAATACTTAATCTAATTATGAAGTGGAAAGAAAAGGCAACATTTCAACATCGCTTCTGGAAGATTAATTCCCCCTCCCACCCAAATTTTTTCAACTGCCTTGAAAGCATGGATGTGTAAAAGTCACGTTGTGGTTTTACCACCTAAACAATGTAATGGAGTGTGGACTATGGAATACATTAGTTCCAGTGAAGAATATAATGTATTGCTGTAGTCATATCAAACTCAGATTAATCAAAAGTTCACATACAACTTTATTTACATGAAAGGAGAAAGGTGGACGAATTAGAAGGGGGGCAGCTCTTTCTTTCTTAAAATCTCTGTTGCATAGAAATGTTCTGTTTTCTCTGGTTCCAGTCTTTTTCTGCGAGGTTTTGATCCACAAGCACTTTCAGAAGGGAAAAAAAAAAATTTGGCCTAATTTCCAGGTCCCTCTGCTAGTGAGGGACACAGAACTGGGAAGGGTGAGGGGCATCACTGGGATGCTGTGGTCAAGAGGGACATTGCCCCCTTTGGCTGTGCCAGAGAACAGTAGTAGAGCACCAGCTGTGCTGAGGAGCCTGACCCTGAATAGCTTGTGTGCCAGGCTCAGATCTGTGCTTCTTTGAAGGCTGCTGAAAAGCTGGAGAAAATCCAGAAAAGGACAATAAAACTTGGCCAGAGGCTGGAGATGATACTTCACAAGGAAAGAGAGCTTGTTCTGCTCCAGTTATTGAGAAGAGGAGCATGAGGTGACTGGATTTAGTGCATGCAGCCCTCAGGGGATACAAATGTTGAAAGGGTTTTTTTAACTGAATGGGGATGAAAAGTCTAATATTTCCGGAAGCATCTTGGATTGCTTTACCCAATAGCAGATTCTTGAGACCAGGGCAAAGGAAATGCAGATGTGTTTGGCTGGCCAAGTGCAGTGGGGAAAGCAGGTTCCACCGTATGGTGCCCCATGACCCAGCTGTGGAGTTGGAGCAGAACTGGAGAGCTAGGAAGTAGGGAGAGATCCAGCAAGGGTCAAGCTGGGGAGTGGGAAGAAGACAGGTGAAAGGACCTAATGGCACTGTGCCTCACCATGGTAGTTTCTGCCCCTCTTCCTCCAAACACAGGACACCCAGAGGCACTGGTGAGCAATGCCAAGACCAAGAGTACCACGCCACAACACTTTGCACAGAAGCACAAGCCATTTTTGCAGGTATCCCCAGAGATCCTTTCACCTGCCTTCTTCTCACCCCCAGCTTGCCCCTTGCTGGGTCTCTCCCTACTTCCTGGCTCTCCAGTTTTGCAGCAAGCAAACCTAGTTTTGGCAAAAGAGGGGCAGCATCTGGCTGTGAACACCTTAAAAGTGTCTCCTTGATTTTTTAATGCCATTTCTAAATCTCCGTGCACTGCTCTGTCTCCCCATCCCACCTCAGCCTTCAAAACCTAAGTAGGTTTAAATGACAGCCCCAGGCCGCTGCTCTTGTTTTAAACCCATTATGTAATGCTTAGATATCATGATGACAAGCACATTATAAATTTGGATAAATACACCAGAACCACATTCCTCTGCTATGCAAAGTGTCCTTGAAAAGCTTACGTTCTTTAGGCTTTCACTCTGAACAAGACTGACACCTCTTCCCCTTTTACACCAGAGCGGTGTTTTGCTGCCTGTAAGCACCAAGCAGCTTTGAAATATCTGCAAAAAAGAGAAAGTCCATTGCCAGGAAGCTTAAATGCACTTGCACTGGAAAGTGTCTAAGGGTGCATAAACTGAGAAAACTTCTCAGCTTCTCAGTGAGGCTCTGGACAGCCACAGACGTATCCAGTGATGCACATTGCTAGTGGTGGCCTGATCCACATCCACATCTAGATCAATACGTATTACATGGGACTATGTGTCATAGTGATGTGTGGGTATTTTCTCCACGACACGTCCGAAATCTATCTTAATAGACTTTCTGCTGCCAGAGTGCATTTTATACATGATAGGAGCAAGTCATATTGAGGCAGGTGAGGACACAGAAGCCCACCTTGTTCTGGAGGTGCAAGGACTCTGCCCCATGTTTGTGACCACGAGACTGACAGACTGAAGGTACCTTGCTTGGAGGATATGACATAGACTGTGAAGGTTCATGTTACTAAAGTTTAGGGCTGCTCCTGCGTGACCAAAAATGTAGGAAACAAATTTAATTGACTTTCCATGGAGTATGCATTCCCAGTGGCTCCAGGAGCATTTGAACAATTTCTGCTCTGAAAGCCCCTGAGCTCTGGACATAGCCTACCCTGTGCATGGATGAGTAGCCACTTGTGTACTGTAATTACTCCTTTGTCAAGAGTAATATATCAATCCATTTCAGAAGGCAGATAGAGATTCTCCTGGATTTCAGCATGCTTTGAAATTAAGTGTCAGGTAACTCAGGTTCACACATTTTTTCCATTCTTAGGGGGAACTACGTGAAAGGTGTAACAAGAGCGATTTGCCCCAGGTATCTGAACTCTATTATTTTTATAATCCCTGGTATTTCCATGTCTGATCCAGGGTCAGATTTGAGCAGGTCATTATGGACTGACCTTGGCACATTCCAAGATTTTTTCCCCTATTATTATTTCCTTCCCCGTTCTTTAAAGAAATTCACCATCCACTTTAACAAACCACTCCACTAGTTAGAAAAGTTGGACGTATTTTAAGAGCTATGTGGCCAGGAGGCTTTTTCCAAAGTGCTCAGGTATCTGCTAGAAGTGTTCCAGCAATATAGCTGTCAACATGGAAAAATGCTAAGAGCAAAATGCTAAGATGAAAATTTAAGATATACAGAGGAGAAGATATTCATTTTCTGATTCACTGACAGAGGTCCTTGCTCAGTCTCTCTCTCTCTTGGAAATGCTATTGAGTGAGAAACATTACCAGCTGAGACAAAACCATGTGGTATTTGATCATTTTCTTTCTTTCTCATGGAAAATAGTGGGAAAATAACATAATGGGCCTAGACTGCTGAAGATCTCTGTGGTAGGATCTGTCCATATCCTGTATGAGGCTCCCACTGTGGAGACCACCAGCTTGTGGCTGTGCATAAGTGTGGGATGGAGGGAGCTCCTCCAGGCCCCCAGCTCAGCTCATCCAAAAAGAAAACCCAAGTTCCTGGGCAGCAGGAAGCTGCATGCCTTCCCTAGCAGGAGATAAGTCTGCTACAATAACTAGGATTGTCCTATAACTAGCCAGTGCAGCAGCAGACTGCCCTTCCAGCTTGTCTCATGTTGGGTCTTGCCTGCTTCCCTCCCTCCCCCTGCTCCCCGACATTTTCACTCTCTGTCTGCAGGCTCACCATCTGTTGGAGTTATTCTTCCATGCATGGGGATGAAGATGCTGATTTTTCAGTTCTCCCGGTGGACTATGTCCAGGAAGGGCAAGAGGCTGAAACTGTAATTTAACTGAATTGCATCTCTGAGTTGAAAACTCAGACAGCCTTTATCCATTGTCCTTTATGTTTTAAGCCTGGGTCTTATGGTGGTAAATATAGGTCCCAGTTCCTTTCGTTTTGGCCTAGGAAGTATTCTACCGGTAACAAGTTAATGTTATCACCTAGATCTTGATATTAATATTATTAATTATTATTATTGATGTTGTTGTTTATAGATATATATATGTAATTATGATAATAATTCTTAATTTGGGCTCCTGCAGCACTTTCAGCCAAGCTGAAAGCAAAACCTAACAGCATAGACCAACCAGTTGCTCTTCTGAGACCCCAGAGGTGCAATTGAACTCTGATTTACTGTCAGCATCCAGCCTGCAATTTTACTCCTGATAAGTGCTTGGCTGAGCACCTAGGAGTTAGATGGAAGACCACTCAATGCATCTTTGCTGAGCTGCAAACACCAACTCTGTACTGTACACAGCTGCAGCAAATCGGGTGTGCTGTTTTGAAATCATAGTGTCAATGCAAGAGAGGCTTGCCAACCCGTCATAGCTAGAATAATCTGGTATACTCCTTTTGTAGGCAAGGATTGTAACTCATCTCTTGCTCTGAGCCATTGGCTTCAGTCTTGCTTTCCTTGAAGCTGATTAAGCCCATGCAAATTCCTCTTGCAAATCACACCTTAATTTTGTATTCATTTCCCAGTTACATATTTGACAGAGTGCAAAACTCGTATGCAGCGGTATGATCCAAGAAGCTCCCTGGGTTTGCCAAGCAAAAAGCAGTTTTCTACTTACAGAAAACGCATAGGAGAGAGTGATGCTCTCAGACCTGCACACACTGAGGATGCAGGAATCATCCAGGACTCAGCATACAGGCAATGGTCCTTGGGTGGCAGAAGGAAGTGGGATGGTGAGTGGAAAATAAGTATTGCATCTCCCCAGAAACCCTCAGGTTCCTGCTCAGTCCTCCAAGGTACATGGAAAATGTCCCACAGCTCTCTCACCCTGTGACAGACGCATATGCAACTGCAGGGTCACAAAAGGCTTGGTCTGGGGCTGAAAAGTTTGTTTACATAATGTTCTCCCAGTGCAGGATCTTGCTTCCTCCTTGCCTCCCTCATTTCCTAGGGCCCTGCATGAGATTTACAGTCCCCAAACACATGAGGTTCAGCTCTGTGCCATCACTCCTCTTAACTCAGAACAGCTGTTGGGGCTTGCAGCAAATCCACATTGCACTAGCCATATCACAACTGTCTATAGCCAGTGCAGCCCACATACATTCTTGGTAGCACACGGGCACATGGCCAGCCCAGCCTTGCCCTTCTAGGTCCAAGCGTCACCTCACACAGGGGCAGCATCAGCCTCTGCTAGTGCTCTGACTGCAGCAGGGCTGTGTTCAGTTTTGGGCCCCTCACTAGAAAAAAGACACTGAGGTGCTGGAATGTGTCCAAAGAAGAGAAATAAAGCTGGTGAAGGATCTAGAGCACAAATCTTATGAGGAGTGGCTGAGGGAACTGGGGTTGTTTAGCCTGGAGGAGGCTGAGGGGAGACCTTGTTGCTCGCTACAACTACCTGAAAGGGGGTTGTAGTGAGATGGGTGTCAGTCTCTTTTCCCAAGTAACTAGCGATAGTTAGTTACTTGAGGAAATGGCCTCAAATTGAACCAGAGAAGGTTTAGATTGGATATTAGGAAAAAACTTCTTCACCAAACAGGTTGTCAAGCATTGGAACAGGCTGCCAAGGGAAGTGGTTGAGTCACATTCCCTGGAGGTATTTAAAAGACATGTAGATGTGGTTTAGTGGTGGACTTGGCAGTGTTGGGTTAATGGTTGGACTTGATCTTAAAGGTCCTTTCCAACATAAATGATTCTATGATTCTAGGGCCATGGCCTTCTGTTTTCTGCTGTAACTTTGCTGGGGACAAGCAAGTGTGCTGGCCTCCAGGACCACCTGCAGGTACATAAAAGTTGTTCATCAGTGGCTAATGCAGGGTCTTTTCCCCAACAATGTCACTCAAGCTCATAGAAGATATTAGCTGTCCCTACAAAGCCTCATTCTGCTTGCATGCTCAAGCCATCGCAGCTGCAACCACACAGCTATGACACTTTGTGCTTCCAGGTGTAGTAGAGTCTGATATCTCCTTGGATGCTGGCCATGGATTTGTAATTTCTGGGACTAAGAGCATTTGTTATAGTCACTGATGGTCCTGAACTCTGGTGTAGACAGGTTGTCTTTCCCTGTGGAAGGTCAGAGAGAGCAGCACAGCTACCTGCTCTCTTCTTATTCTCTCTAGGCATCCTCTTACAACCTCCGCTGATGATAGACACAGGTGGGTCTGCTGTGAGGCAGTTGCTCTCCTGTTCCTGAGTTGTAGGTCCTGGGGACTGCAACTCTGCTACTTTGTTCTCTCAGGTGTAGCTGTATAGAGCTGGGGCATGATAGTAGAGAATGGTGGTAATAGAGAATGGAAGCACTGACTTCAGGAGGCTGAGAGACCACAATTAAAGTGAATCAATTACAGCAATGATACTGATTTCAAACCAGCTTCAAACTTAATTCTCATTGATTTTAGTTTTACCAGTCGATTGCAGAGAGGCAGTGGGGTAGAAGCATTGGTGGTGAGATGAAATCTGTGTCCATCACATGGATAGAGCCACAATAAATTACCAGTTAACATCAGCAAGCTAAAAATGGCAGTGATTAACCAGAAAGAATGCAAATAGGAGCTGTGAAATCAGAGTCGCAATAGCAGGGCAGCTAGTTATTAATGAGATGTGGCAGCAATCAGAATGGCCTTATTGTATTAAAGTACTCCCTTTCATGTGGATTGTGTTAGCTGACTTGTCAATGGCATATTAAAAAAACTCAAAACAAACAATCAAGCTTAATTTTAGAGACTGAGAATTATAACAGACAAGACACAAACACAATTTCTTCAGATATGACCCTAGTTCAAGTTGCTGTTGTGACCTATAATCTCTGGTGAGATGGGAACACCAGTGGGAGGTGGGTGGCATATAAGCCTGCCTGTATCAGCCCATGGAGGGAATTGACAGGCTTGGTTGTCACTGGAGCCATCATGTCCTTATAAAGGCTCTGACTTCAGCATCCCAGTGAGTTTATTTTCCACGGCAAACTGTGTTCAACCTCTTCTCTTGGCTTGTTCTGGTAGGACAGGGCTGTGTTCATTTTAACAGAAACTGAGTTGTTGCTTCTCTGTGATGGTGCATTAAAGAAGGTGGCAAAAGTAGTGCCAATCAGCTGTATGGGAGAGCTTTCCTGGACGGAAGATGCCACCCACCTCCCACTGGTGTTCCCATCTCACCGGAGCCTTGGATGGATAATCCCTTCTCGTTTCCCACATGTGTTGCCAATTCAGCAGCCCCTCCATTGCAAACCCATGGCAAGGAAAGGCTGCCAGGAAGCCTTTTTCAGCTGCAATCAGAAACATCCGTGTTAAGCTCCTCTTGCCAGCCACAGAGATGTGGAATCCAGCATGGCCAATTTTCAGCTTTTTAACATAAGGTATTTCACTTTCTGTACTGTTTCAAGACTTTTGCAAGGAACGTCCACTCTGCTAGGGACAGTCAACCATGGCTGCTAATTAGCACTGTGAGAAAGAGCATTTTTCTCTTATGGCAGGATTGGGATAATGTCTTCTATTACAAGTGAAAAGAGTACATTAAATAATCGAGGTGAGAAATGACTGTAGAGTGGGAAGTCTTACACAAGCAGAGCACAAGTTGTGCCAACTCCAGATCTAACTGCTGGAAAACTGTTTAAGCAATTAAACACCAGCAATGCAGACTGTTGTGGGTTTTTTTAATACCAGACAATGGGCTGAATGCCTTACAATCATATGGAACATTCAAGAGCTGTTGCATTAAAGTGATACAGAGAAGGCCTTTGCTGTGGAAAGGAGGTAGAGATGTTTTAAATCTCATCTGCTGTGGGATTACTGGGTTTTGCATCTCCCATCAGTTTTAGGCAGATAGGCAAGCCCAGCAGTGTGAATAAGCAAGCCCAACTCCCACCAGCAGCTGTGCCAGTTAGCTGTCAACCCCCACAGAGACAGCTCTCTCAGCCATATTTTTAGTGAGGGGAGATCACAGTGCTCAGCTGGAAAAAGGGCTCTGGAAAGGAGTGGGGAAAGGAAGCATCAGGTGGAGGACCAGACCGGGGCCTGCATCCTAGTGGAAGGCTGGCTTGTAGAGAGGCAAGGGGAGAGAGAGACAAATAACAGGGAGGCATGGGGCTTGCTGGACTTCTTGTGCCTTTCACCTTGCCACAGCAGCTGGTGATGGTAAGCAGCCCATGGACACACAGGAAAATCAGGGTCATGTAGCCCTTTGGATGTGGTTTGGGATGTATAATGACTTTGGGAGAAACAGATGAGCTCAAAGCTGTGTGCTGGTGAAAAGGAACACTGCTGCCTCTCCTTTGTTCCTTCCCTTCCAAGCCTTCCTCTGAAACTCAGCTGCACATTGACTCAAGCGATGACTGTTGGACGGGTTCTCCTTTGGCTCCCTGAGGACTGGCCAGTGCGGGTGCAAACTCTGTCGTAGGAAGAAGCAAGAAACAAATGGCTCAAATCGCGACCCAGACCTCAGTGTGCTGTAGATCAGCAATGAGTTTACAGATGTGCTTTCAGATGAATGTGGCCCTTCACAAAGAAACAGTTTGACTTAGAATTAAACTAGGAACTAAGAGAGAAAAACCCTGCACTTTTACTGTTGAATTTTTGCCTTTAACTCCTTAAATCTAACTGCGCAGAAGCAGGTTTTGGCTGCCTACAGACTTTTTAGATATAGCATGGAAACAGGCTTGCTTTCTCTTTAGGTCACGATGCATACCACATGGTGTTGACCAGAACAGCTTCCCCTGCTCCTAGCCCAGCTGTATATTAGTATCTTTCCCCTAACCGGGGCAAGATGTCAAACTCCTATACCTCTCTCAACGATTGTGAAGACTAGCGCTTCTAATAATACCCATCCTTGAATTTTTGATGGCAGATTTCAGGAGGATTTAATATTACAGCTTGGTTGTCAGATAAAGCTAAATCCTTAAACAAAATCCTCCTGCTGTCTTAAACCTTTCTGAAATACTCCCAGAAATGTTCACTATGTATTTTTCTCAGTATTGTTCATTACACGAAAAAGTTACTCTGCCTCCCTGCAACAGCAGGTAATAGGGATTTATTGTATTTGGTGGCTCTTAATAGTCATAACATGTTATCACATAGAGCTCCATGAGCAGTCACAGTACATTACAAATGGAAAAACAGTGTAAATGGTGACATTTTAAATGAAAAAACAGGGTTCTGTAACTCTTAGCTATAGTCTGGTTTCAGTAGCAGAGAGCAGGCTAGCTCAGAGGGGCCTTTTATAATTTCTTTCTTTGATGTGACATAGTTTTAGAACTTATTATAGCGATAGAAACCCTTTGCTAATTAAACCACTGTAAAGAGTTGTTCATGCTGTATTTCTAGGCCCTTTCATAAGCAGCTTTTTTAACACTTGGCAAACTTTTCACTCCTCAATTCTCTTATCTGGTTTCTTTGTGCAATGGCTTTTACAAAGTGCTTCAAACTGGCTCAGCACTGGAGCTTATCTGCTTGGAGATCTGGTTCCCTGGACAGATGAAAGGGAAGAGAAACTGCAGTGAATTTTCCTATTTCCTACTACATGAAGATGGAGAAACACAAATGTGCCAATTTCCTAGAAAAAGCTGCAATGCACAGAAAGATTTTGCAGGCTCACTGTTACTAAATTTGTCATGCTGTAGGGCTATCAATAGATGTTGAAACCATTATGACATGACTTATTGCTACAAATTTGCTGGATAGAAAACACGGATAAGCTTCCTCAAGACCAAATGACTAAATTAAGAAGTGTTTCCTATTTAGTAAAATTATTCAGTGCTATTTTGACAGAAATGCATTGTGGGGTGAAGGTGATCTTCCGTACATCCAAATGTCTCTTGGTTGTGGTATACTTTGCCAGGCTTTCCTTGTAATAGAAGCAGGGACTTTTTCACGTACAATAGCTGTTTCAGATCTGTATTATATAGAAGCTGCATCCAGCAATTTTGAATTTAAAACTTTATCAGAGCTTCTTAGGTCATTTTGGGTAGTACTCAGGAACATTGGGTTTCTGTGAGAAGGGAAACCTTAAAATAAAAAAGAAATTTACTACAAAATTGCCTTTTCAAAACTGTCTTTTAAATTAATATTCTGGGAATGACATTTACATAGTGTTCCAGTCAGGGCTATAAAGCAAGACAAAGATTAAACTGACAGTTTTCTACAAATAAGAAATGAGTTTGGACTGTCTTGCAGTATATTCTGAAGGAAGGAAGTCCCCTTTGAAAGCTCCAGTTATCTGAACACTAACTCTTGATGTCTTTATAAAACTCCCTCCCTCTCAGGAACTGCTGATGTCTTCTCACTACTTCTGCCCACAAGCGAGTCCCACCGCTCTTGGGGTTCGCCCCCTCACCTCTTCCTGGGTTAAAGTCATATTTTCTCAGCCTCTTCCTGGACCAGCTTTTATAATTCTTGGCTCATTCTCTCAACTTCCTGGGGGTTATTTTTCTTCTTTTTCAAGAAAATAATCCCCTTGTGTGTGTAACTTTGGCTTGGCCACTGGGAGAACATTACTGTCTCCAAGCAGATGTCAAGATTAACATTTCATCTCGCCTTATTCTTGTAACAGAAGGATTCAGCCAAGTTTCAAAGCTTCCCCAAGAGCATTTGTGCAATCAATGGTGTGCTCAAAGGAGAGCCTTTGGATGGTGCATAGGGACTCTTTGCTGAGCTGAAGCTAACTCTGCTAAATAGGTTAAGCATGTTTTTTAAGCTTTTTGGCTGGTTTCACCAACTTGGGGGATGGGGCATTATTCAAACATGACTGCAAGGACACTTTATGTCTGAGATGATCCATGGCTCAGCGTATCTGCTGCTAAGTTGCTGAGAAATAAGCTGATGCTTGTTATTCCTTTTCCTTCTCAGTCATGGAGGCTATTTTGGAGGGTAGATCAGGCTGCTCTAATGGGCTTCACCGAGATGTGTATCCTTTGCACTCCCCATTGACTGAATTGTGGTCTGTAGGCCACAAATTCTGTTCTCGTTCCAAAATACTACATGGGTGAAGATCTTCAGGACAGAGTGGGTGTGTGAGGAGGCTTCTTGCAGAAAGCATGACGTATTTTCAAAACTATGGCCCCCTGGTGAGATATGTCAAATTCCTCCCTCCTGGGTCAAAGAAATCACAGGCCTGTGAAAGGATGAGTTGTTGCACTTTGGAAAGAGGGGCTTGGTGCTCTCTTTAAGCTCACAGCAGCTTTGCCTTGAATCCTATGTGTGTGCATAATGCTACATGGAAATTGAAGAGAAATGTCCAACTCCAAACACCTTTGCTCCTGCCCTTTTCCTAGGGGAAATCATAAGTGCTGCTCTGTGCTGCTTCTCACACACCTTCTTCCCAGGGAAGCTACTGAAGCGTGCTTCACTGCTTATTGCTTTGTTTATGGAGACTGGAGAGCAAAATCAACAGCAGGTTTATACCTTTGTGATATTCCTGCTCTAAGAGAAAGGCTGGACTAGAGAGGTCCCTTCCCACCAGCACTGGGAGTCCATGAAGCTAGGCCCATCCCATGGGCCACAGAAGTGACCAGGGTGGAGAGACTCATGGAATTCCCTCTGTGTGGAGGCTGCTGAGCAGCCCAGGCCTTGACACTGACATTCGTCTCTCGTCTTTGTTGATTGGAAACACCTCCTCAGCTTGCCTCTTGCAAATGCTGCATCTGTTGGGAAATGCGGCACAGTCAGAAAAGATACCTACCATGCCTGAATGGATTTCACTGGGGTTTGCGGCGACTTCACCGCAGAGCAAGGAGCACAATTTGACATATTGCAAGCTGATGGAAAAGCTCTCCAGGCAAAGCAGACCAGGGGAGAGGAAAGAAGAGATGCTGAAAGGGCCTGGGGCTGTGGTGGAAGCACTGTTAGCTCCAGTGAACCACAACTGAAGAGAAAAGAGAAGATCAAACAGAGACTCTGGGTTCAAATTCCCTCCAACACCCCATGGAAACTTTCAACGTACACAAAACCACCTACATCTCTCTTTTCCGTGATCTCCTATTGGTTATGAACTGCATTTCTTGGCCTGCGGTCCCTTTCAAACCTTTCCTCTTCACACTTTGCACCTCCTCAGCCCTGTGAACTGGACAACACTCCACCGCAGGCCCTGCCATACACCCCCAAAGCTTCTCCTCCCCTTCCTAGACCAGCTGCCTTTCCTTTTCTTTTCTTAGACCTACCCCACAGCTGTCTTTGAATACCAACCTTGGAGGCTGGTGTCATCGCCCTTTTCTGTCACCAAAGAGATTTGCCTCTGTCTGTGATTCAGGACTTTTTCTCATCTTGCGTGGGCAAGAGGACAATCCAGTCTCTGAGAGGACCCTCTAGTACTTAACCTGTTACTCGCGAGGCACAAAAACTGGGGGATTTGTGCCATTGGGTTGGAATATAAGACTCTGTTTGACTCTCAGAAGAGCTAAAGATTTGCAAGTACGTCAAAACTGCTGTGACCGGAGACAAATAAAAAAGCCAAACCAGTTTATTTCCACCAGCACTTTTCTATGGGTAGTAGTTTTCACTGTTTGTGTTTATAATTAGAGAACAATACAGATGACACTCTGCCATATCCCTGTGTTCACAGTGATGAAGGACGTTGTTAGTACATAAAGCTGGGCTCCTAATCAACACTTGCTTCTGAGAATTGCAGGATTGTAAAAGAGCCATCATTTACAAGGTGGCAGATACCATATCAGGGCCATGAGCAGCCAAAGGCAACCATTGAGTTCAACATCTTCACTGCAGCCTACTTGCAAGGCACCAGGCACAGATTTCCCAAGAGTGGGGATGTGTTCCTACAGCTCCCTCTTCCTCTGCTCTCCATCAGATGGAGGCTGCACCTGTATGGCAATGCACCAGCAAGACTGGCAGCCAAGGAAAGAGTTGCTAGGCAAATCTGCGCAGTGGGAGGATTTTCACATCCTGCAGCCACCTGGACGGCTGCATGCAACTCTCCTCCAGCTTTTTTCCCTCCAGGGCTTTCAACCCCTCTTCTCCACCCCTGTGCTTCCCCTTTCCATGCCTTATCTATTTTCAGGGCAAATCTCTCTCTAACACTTTTACAAGTTTATTCCTTACCCTTTCCCATGGGACAATCTTTTGAGACAATCCGCATGTGCAGACGGTGAACAGGAGCAACTTCTAGTGGTCCAGGAAGACATTTGCTTTCCCTGGGCTGAAGGCAACCACACACCTATATGACACTGAGGTGATGAAAGGGGAGGGTAAGCTCCCTGAGAGAGACCCAAGTGTGAGACATAAAGCCCACCATTGTAGCCTTTCCCTAGACTGGCTGTGCCTCATGTGCTTAGCAAGCTGGTGACACAAAAGTGGCACTGTCTCCTGGAGGTGCTGTCAAAGGAATAAAGAACCTGCAGGGTTCAGCCACCAAAAGCTAAAACTGGGAGAATGCAGTATTTACAGTTAAGGTGCTATTTTTGTGTTGTGTTTTTTTAAGAAAACCAGTGGTACCAAGACCCTGGTTCCATCCTTGGCAACATCTAACCACACCACAGCAGGAGGGTTTTGTACAAAGCCATGCTCTAGCCCACCTGGGTGCTAGCCACCCCTCCAGCTTGCAAAAGGCAAAGCCTGGTTGACCCTAGCAGAGGTTGGCTGTAGCTTAGGCCAGGCCACGACTGCATTCCCTCTATACCCCTGTATGATCTTTACTGGGTAGGTGTGCTAACAGTTGCATCCTCTCTGATGGGGAGCTGGGGATGTGGGGAAATCACAGCTGGTGTCAGAATTTGTGAAAGGACTTGTATGGATGTAAAACATCCAGTCTATTAGAAGAGCACCCTGCTTTAAAACTGCTGTGACTCCTGGCCTGGGGATAAGAAAGCAAAAGGCAACCTAGAGCAATTAAAACCCAGTCACTGCAGAACAGC
>NW_010525643.1:0-10451 GCF_000687285.1 Phaethon lepturus | reverse complement strand
AGGAATGACATCCTGTAAATTCCTGCTTGTTTTTCAGTTTATTAGCATGAACCTAACTGAAGGGAGAGCTGGGAGATGCTGGAAGAGCAGCAGTAGGAGGTTATTTGTAGAATGCCAGCCAAAAAAGAAGAAAATTTGTAGGAGGGGTTCGAAGGATGGAAATGGACTTGTTTGTTCTAGGCATAGTCTGAAAATAGTCCAAGGGCTCAAGGTTATGAGAGGGGGCTGCAGACCAGAATAACATGCTTAGGTCTGAATGGACAGGTTTGAAACAAGGACACCCCCCTAAATAAAGAAAAAAATGAAACAATAATGTATATTTGCTTTGTGTTACGCTAGAAGTTTTTTTTTCTTCCGTATTTGAGTTATGGAGATTTTTTCTGCAACATCCAAAATGCCCTCTGGAAACAAGAGTTTAAAAAGTTTCAGAAGACTTTCAGCAATTTTCCAGATCACCTGGACCAGACCCCAGACTGATGGGGCTGATGCCAGACCTGAGAGCAATGAGATGTTGGACTGGCTGGAAAGCCCTCCCTTACTATATCACTCTGCAAATTGGAAACAGAAATAGGAGAAACAAGGGGGAAGATTCATACACTCCCTTAGACCAGCCGTGCTAAAGGAAATTGATTGCCCGGCAATCATGCTGCTTTGTGACTGCTGACACTGGCTACAACCCAGAAGTTCCCAATGCTGGAGAAGAGAATAAAACACAATAGAGCCCTCCACAGTAATTTGTATTTTCTTAGATCTGAGAGAATGTTTAGCACTGTGGCTGACAGGAAAAAAAAAAAGAAAAAGCCCAAATAGATTTAATAATAGATTTTGGAGGGCTTTGAATTGTCAGAGACATTTTCTTGTGAGAGTTTGCCTGAATCATATTTGGCACTGGTAATATACTGCATCTCTTGTCATCCTGTTAATTACTTTAGAGCCTTTTAAAAGAGAATTTTAAAAATTAATTACGAACACCTCTGATTTCAGACCAAGCATGAGAAAACAAAATGCCCCTGCTGTTGCATTTTACACAGCAGACTGTCCTGGTGCTGCAGATAAGCTTTCTGAAAAATCCAGCATGCCAACACCAGAAAAAAACCCAAAGATAACTTAATTTTGTATCCATTTAAGGGCTTGGGAAGGGAAGTGTAGCATTTTTTAATTTAAGGAGACAAAGGACCTCAGTTAAATAATTATGTTACCAGAAGTCTGCACTAAATGGATTGGTTCCGCTCTTTGCTGATTAAAGCTTGAAAAGAAAATAAGGCTAGCCTACAGCTGGTTGTAGCCTGTGGTAGAAATCACTTGCAGAAGATTTCTTGTGTGCAAAACCAGATGATATGAATTCTTTGGAAGGCAGTACAAATATCAAAGTTTTAGGATTCATATTAGAGCCGAGCAAGTTGCTTGGGTTTTTTAGCAACTTATTTGATGAATTTACCTCTGCCCAACATCTGAACACTTTGCAGTGCCTAACAGTCATATTCATGCAATTTATTCAGGCGCAGATTTTGGGGTCAGTGGAACAGTGTTACCTGTTCTACACTTCAGTTGTGTGGCTTGGTTATAAGTGGTCAGCAGCATCCTGGTGTGGTAGGTGTGAGAGGGAATCTAGGAAACGTACTGCAATTCACTGTGGATACACGGATAAGTAAACATGGTTATTTGCTGCAAATGCATTCTTGCATACCCAAAAAATGTGTGTGCTTGTGCATGCGTGTGTGATGGGGGACTGCAAAGGGCCTAATTAGGATCTCAAATAGCAACAATCTGAACCACTGGTCCAGCCTTATTCCATCTCATATGCGGATGTAGCAACAGGACCAATTCATTCACAAGAACAGGGGAAACTCAGAGGGGAAATCTCACAGGTTCACTGGGTAAATATCTCATCCTTGACTCTGTTCACAGCAGGTTTACCCAACACCAGTGAGGCAGGAGTGTCCCTGTTGTCCTTGTAACATCTCAAGGAGAAGAGGCAGCCTGGTTCAGAGCAGTGGGCACTAACCAGGCTCTGCTCCTGGTGCTGTTGCCCACCCTAGCCCAAGAGGCTTTCATTTGCCCCTTCCCCAACTTTTACACTAAGCAGCAGTGACACCTTGGTTTGTAACCACACTGTTGTCAGGTTATCAACCTTTCTTCAGAAAAAGACTGCCTAGCGTAAGGCTCGGAAGATAAGTCAAGGGACCCTTGTCCAGCTGCTCAGACCAGACTGGGAATACGTAGGATGGCAGGTTTGCACCAACAACCACCCAGGCCCTATGTGCTTGGCGGGGAAGCCAGCCATCTCCCTGGTTCCTTGTGCCTCCCATGCCCAGCATGCAGAAGCATAACAGAGCTGCCCTCTTCTACAGCACCTTCCGCTCTGACACTCTCAGTGCCATTGTGCAGGGGCACAGTGTGAAAACAGAGTGACAGGGGAGGCTGCTCTGAGCTGCAAGATATTTTCAGAGTGAAAGATCCAAATGTCCAAACCACCTGCCCACCAAGAACACCCCTCTGTCAAAAGTGCTTGTGTCTTGGCTCTTTGAGCCAAACAAATCAAACCAGGCTAGACAAACCTGTTTCAGACTACATGGGATGCTAAAAGTACACCCCTCCAGAGCAACCTTTGATGACCAGCTACAGTGCTGAGTTTGTCAGCACAGCACTGGTGTAGCTGAGCAGCTGCTGAATCCCCGCTGTTCTTGGGAGCCCACCCACAAGCAGAAGGACTGCTCCAATCTTGGCATGCTTGCTGCAGCGCATGATAGGTCAGAGCTGCATGATGTTATGGAGCCAGTGTGGGAAATGTTTCCCTCTCTCTTCTGTAAAAAGAAAAAATAAAAATAATGAGCAAGACCTGGAGCTCAGGCTCACCAGAGCTGTCCATTAAGCACAGGATTGGGACGCCACCCAGTGCATACAGCACATGGTCTGTCATCCTTTCCAGTGTGAAAACTCTGCCTTAAGGTTCTTTTTTTGCTTTTGTCACCATAATATTGATTAAAACCCTGGCCTGTGGTATCAGGAACATTTTTCTCCCAAAGGAGGAGGGCAAACAGCTGGGTTAAATTTAGGTCTGTCCTCAACCTCTCTGACCACCAAACAGGGTCTCTGCATATTACTGTTGATAACTTAGAGGAAATCAATTGCAGATGAAGTCAATGGCAACTAGTTTTTAAATAGCCTATTTGCAAAGGTAATATATTAGCTTACTAAAAAGAGACAGCTATAGATTTCTTCTGAGCATCTCAGCCAAGGCTGCCTCCCCTCTCATCTCATATGTGGAACATCCTAAGGCTCTCAACTTCCAAAATATGTTTAATTCTTGACAAAGAACAGCTCAGAAAATGGGGAGAAGAAGAAAAAAATGGTAGTGTCACTTTTCTCTTTTATGAAGGTGAGAATGCACCTGTCCACCTTAATGTTGGACACAAGTCCAACACAAGCCCACCTTAACGGTTGGACTTGATGATCTGGAAGGTCCTTTCCAACCTTAGTGATTCTGTGATTCTGTGTCTCCTATGCCAAACCTGTTCCCTGTCATTTACTTTTCAAAGAGCAAAAGAGCACCTAGGCAGCGCTATCGTGAAAAAATCTCCCAGCTAGCCAATCTGCTGCTTAAGTTAGTGGGAATAGTTACATATGCTAAGTGAGAACATGCTTGATGTGAATATATAATCATACTGCTTTCATGAAAAAAGGTCCCCTCCACTCAAAACAGCATACTCTTGATCTGATTGCGATGGGATTAAAGATGGCTTTCCTTCCTGAGCTACTTCTGAAGCTGACCCTGCTTTAAGTGAGATGTTGGACCAGAGACCCCCCACAGATCCCTCCCTGCCAAAACGCTATAATAAAAGTGTTTATGTTTTCAACACAAGATTTTGAATGCTGCAGAGCTTTTCCTTCAAAATTTCTCTATATTGCAAGCAGAACTGAAGAGTATTTAAGTTACCTTGCTCAACCCACAATTCTTCCTCCTTCCCCAACTCCCTTCCCGACCCAGTACCATTGTTTTATCTTACCAGAAGCTGGTGACATTCACTTACAATGAGCTCAGTTTAGAGGGGTCAGAATCATGCGTTAAATAAAAAAAATCAATTTTTTGGCCGGTTTGAACAGACCAATGAATAATTCAGTGTGATTCCCTGCCCTGCTGAGGCGCTGTATTAGCCATAGGTTAGCCCCTGCAGATCTAGTCCCCTGTGCCCTGAACAACTGCTGCATGCACGCAGCTGTTCCTTTGGGGGCACAACTAATGAGTCTTTATTGTGTTCAGATGCCCAAAAGTGCAGTTAAAACAGTCTGCTCCTTTAGGCACAGGTCCTTCAGTCAAAGCTGCATAAGTGTTTCTGTCACTGAAGAAATCTTCTGGGCAGCCACTTCTTCCTCCAAACCAGAAAGCTATACCTGAAGCACTCGTGGAGAGAGGAAAGCAGATCCTGTCACTGGTGGTACTGAGGGTCCCTGGTTAGACTTAGCTATGCAGTGTATTGATGACCGCATGGAGCAGGATCTGCTAAGCACTTCTCAGGCCCACCTTTTCACAGCTTACAAGTTATAAACCTACAGGTCTCTTCATTTCTTAGGTTTGTGGTAGCACAACTTGCCCAGAGCACATGTATGGTCTTCCCTTTACAGTCTGCCATCAAAAGCTCACCACCAGTATCACTCAGAGTCACCATCTCATTAAAGATGACAACTATTAATCTCTATTTGGCAGTAAATAGCAAGGAAAATAAACAGAATTATTACAGTTATTTTGCTTGTTTATCAGCAAACATTTTGAGGACAGCCACAAGTAACTCCACCCCTACAACTGAGTCAAAACCCACTCATGATGTCATTGGAGAACTCTACCTGGTCTGCTGCTGGCTACACAAGTGTTTGTGAAATAAATGTCTATAGGCTTAGCTAATATCACTGCAGCAATGCTCTCAGTCAGCTGGGAGGCTGGTGAGAAAATGGGGCAATAATTTACAGAAAGACCTGAGTATTTCTGTTCAAAAGCATTCATGCCACGCTTGTGGCTGCTGCACTCTTACTTGAAGGCTTGATTGTCGGATGCAGTTTGGAGTCATGTCAGTTAACTATAAAGTTTGAATAATTGCTATATATAGAGAGCGCTTGAAGGTCTATCACTGGAAATGTTAATAAAAGCTCAAGATGGAATCATCCTGCTTGTCTTTTCTGCTTTTTTTTTTTGTGTGTGTGTGGGAGCTGTTGCCCTGTGCAAGCCTTCCCCTTGCATGACCTTGGCTCCCTGAATAAACAAGGTTAAAGCACGTAAATGAGAGGCTTTTCAAAGGTTACTGGGAGAATTGATCTCAGAAACTGTTGGAGATTTCCTGGTCGTCATAAAGCTTCCAGAAACATCTCTGGAGAGGCTCTTACCTGCACCTTATGGTTTGCACACAATGACTCACAGTGTCCCACGCGGGCTCAGATGAAATGCAGTCAGCTTGAATTCTGCAGTGTGACATCTAGAGGTTGAGGAAGAGTGGTGTGTCAGTTGGGTTTGTACTGCTTCAGCAGATGCACAGTTCTGGAGGCCCAGGACAGTGTTATACACAGGGCACCTAAGACATCCGGGACCTCAGCTCTCATCACAGTACAAGGATTTGACAAGTCACAATATATGAATTGCCTTGAAATTGCAATGTCTCTTATGGTTCAGAGGAGATGCAAGCTGCAGGGTCGATCTTCCCATTTACACTATCTTGCTCCCAGCTTTCTCCACTTGCAAAGAAGAGGAAGAGCAGGTGAAATGCGATGGAGAGAAGGGAAGATAGCCAGGGGAGCCTTCACTTGTCATATGCAAGGAAAGACAGGTTCCTTATGAAGATCTGAGAAGGAAGAGCCAGCTGGATCTGTCCTGCTGTCATCATGTCTTTGGTGTCTCTTCATGCACAACCTACTCCAGTGACTAGGAAGCAGACATGCTCATCTACCCTTCAGCCAAGGATCGTGTCACAGTAGACTCTCACAGGAGGAGGAATACTAAACTCTCAGCACAGAGATATATTTTTTTTCCCTCTTTTATGATCTGAGCTGAGCCCCACTGTCTTTCTGCAAGCTCAGCTTGCCATCAGAGCTGGAGTGACATGTGTCTGCTTCCTTCCTGTTCACCACCATGACTGATTCACATGAGCATGGCTTTATTCTAGTGTCCTGCCAACAAACATTGGGCCAAGTCTTGAGCTGAAGGTGGAAAGGACTTCTGCAAAGAGCAAAGTAACCTAGGGTGACAGTAACATTTATTTGGAAGCCTATAATAACTGGGCCCAGAGTAAACATCATGGGGATGCAGGTCCTAGCTGCCAGCAGGGCAGCAGAGAGCTGGTAGCCAGCCACACACTCCAGGGAACGATGCCTGTAGGAATTAGAGGGAAAGAAGAAATAAATGGCTGTTATGCCCTTCACACAAGGTCCCTGCATTAGTGTGCCAACTGGGGATTTTTGAGACAAGTGGGATGGGATGGGATGGGATGGGATGGGATGGGATGGGATGGGATTTTCCAGTTGTGGAGTTTTGTCCTGAACTCTGCTTCTCCAAGGCCAAGGGTAAAGGTGTTGAGCCCTTTTATATCGTAGGCTGTTCCCTCCTGACAGACACTCTGTTACAGGTCATCTGAAGACTGTTCCCATAATGACACGTCTATACATTATTACAGGTTCTGGGATGTCATGCAGATCCTTTTTGGATTGAAATACAGAGGCAGTAAACTATTAATTGATCAATCTATGATTCATGGTTGCTGGTTTCGGCTAGAGATGTTCTGCCGAATCAGAGGAAAACTTTCTGATGGACATTTGGATAGAAAGGGATAAGACCAGACAGTGGAAGATGGGGACAGGTCTCTGTTCTGGCCATCCCGTCTATTGGTTCATAGGCTTGGTTCACGTGGCATATTACCATAATCCAGCAGTCACATATCAACCATGCTCAAACCAATAGCAGAATGTTACAAGACAAACAAAATTGTGAATTGTGCTTTATATTCCTCCATTACTGCACGTCTTCCACATCCTCCCCTAACCTTGATCAACTTTCTTATCTCTGTGGGCTGTTTTCTCTCACTCAGCATAGTACCTATTTCTTACCCAACCATCCATTTTCTCCTATGCTAACTGCAGTTTTCTCACAGACCAAAATTACATCTGTTAACCCCTCCACTGCAGTTTTCTCAGCTATCTACTTCTCACCCAGTGTCCATCCATGGACCAAAATTCCATCTTTTAACCCCTCCGTATATAGCCATTCAGAACTGCTTTGATTTCAGGTAGATGTCACTTCATTGAGCACTTGTGAATGTCAGATTGATTTAGCTACACTGCCCGTTTATATATTTCTTTGCAGCAGAAGTTAAAATGCCTGACAAAGCCTTTAGAGAAGCCTCTGTGGAAACTGGATACATGACAGGAATCAGACTGCAACATGAGGATCACTGCCTGGCAGGAAGCTGAGCGTCTCCTGTGAGTCACTGTGTGTGTTGAACTGCCAGAGGTTTCAGTCTGGCAAGCAGGAAAGGCCAGCTTGCATGTGAGTCACCAGCCCTGATGCTGGATTTACAATATCACCTCACAGAAGCCAATACCATAAATTCCTCTGCAAGTCCAGGCAAAGCTTTTCCCGTAGCAGTATTTTACACACACGTTTCAGAAAGCTGTGCTTGATGTCCTTTAGCAGAATAGCACTTAGCTCAAGGAATGAAGAAGTAAATACCTACTTGGAAAAAATAAGTGGGAATGGCCCTAACCTGAATGTTTCCTTGGATGGGTACTTTCAATTCCTTCACAGCCTTCAGATGCTGCTCCACCACTTCTGGTCTCTGCTTGGCACTTTCTACTTGCCCAAGGCTCCTATTGGATCTCTTAGTAGTTTTGGACCAGGATTCATCGGAAAACCTACTTGCTACAAACAATTTGCTCTACTGGGGGAAGTATTAGAAATGCTACTGTGGTTTTAAAAGAACTTAAGTTATGACATGTTAAAAAAAAAACAAAAAATGCATAATATTTTAACAGAGTTATGAAGAAGGTGGCACCTCCCTCCCCAGCACTGATCATCCTAAGAAATATTAATCAGTATTCGTGTGGCTGGAGTACTGCTGCAAAGAAAGTACAGTCTGGAGAAATTATAGTCTTCATTTACTTATTTGTTTAGAAGTAGTTTTGTTTATTCCCATCTCAATTTAATTTGCACTATATATATGCTGGAGCTCTCACCATCCTCTTGAGTCTGCATCTGAGTGGAAAATTAGAGGATTCCTTGGCCTGCCAGCCACATCTCCCATTTCAGGCACAGGCAGCCTTCTACACCCTGTGTTCAGGAGATGAACTGTCTTCCCTGAAAACAGGTGTTGTGGTCATGTGTCCATGAAAGAGCCATACAGGATTGCTGCTGGTGCACTGTTCCCAAGGTGCTGAATTCAACTCAACTTGGACATGTTGCTGAACTTCATCAAGTCAGATTATGGCACTGCTTCACACACTTCACACTCACAATTACTGAGACTGCTCCTCCACATATATGCACCAGAGAAGGCAGAGGCCACGACCAGCTCCCTATTACATTAGCAGGAGTAATTACTCCAAATAACTGCTCTGAGTTTATATGTCAGCACTGTTCTGTCTTGCAAGAACCTTTTCTGCATGTGACACATGTATAACCTCACTTTTCAGACGAGAAAAGCAAGCTGGGAGGGGTTGACCCTTGCAACGACTGGTAGGTGACATCAAGACTAGCAAGACTCTTGCTCCTGGGATCTGAACCATCTTATAGGAATAAGCTTTGAGGCGAAGGTCTATGCTTTTTTTCACTGTATTCCTTCGCAAGCCTGCAGGCTGATTCCTCTGAGCAGCCAGTCATGATTGCTGCTTCAAAGAGGCTTGTAGTAAGAATGTACTAAGAGGCTACAAAGAGGCATGTAGTAAGGGCATGGACAGGTTGTAAGTTCCAACGACCAGCAAACAAACCGGAATTCATCTGTGCCTTGAAATACATGCCAACTAAAAGCATGTGACAACTGCCTTGGTTATCACTACAAACATCAGGCAGAATTTCTCATGGGAGTCTCCTTTCCAGGGCAGTCTTTCCAGATGTACACACCTTATGCATGCACAGACCTTTGTTATGGTGCTTTGTACCACATGAGGTAGAGGGGTCCACCCTATTCCATCTGTGAGAGCCTTTTCCTCTTCCTCTTTGAGGCTGACTTTCCATCTTGCTTTTCCTCATCTCCCTGTCTCCTGAGTCCCAAACTGAAATACCCATCAGTTCTCTGAAAAGTTTACACAAAATGGAGCAGCGTATTGGAAAAATACTGCTCAGAGAGTTCTTCCTTCATGGTTGTTTCTTCTGTCTTCACAAGAGGCCTTCTCTGGGTGCTTTGTTAGTTCTCTTAGGCATGCAGGATTTCCATCTTATTAGCTGGAAAAATTCTGCTTCAGCCAAGATTTCCACAATGATGAATAACACAACAAAAACAACAGGCCCTCACATTTTATAGCAGCACGTTAGAAAAAATCCCATTTTTGCAAGGTCGAAGAAGATATTACACAAGAGGGTAAAAATTCCTTTGAAATCTTACTGGTGAACACATAAACTGCTTGGTAAGCTGTTTAAAAATCCGCACTTATAAGGTATGTGTCAGCCTCCAAAAATGCTAAGTACCTAATTAGAAGCTTTTGCACTGAATTGCAACAGTGGCATGTATTTGTGTTCTCTGCTCAGGCAGTCCTATGCAGGAGAGCTGAGCAGTGAAGGAGATGATGCAGATACAAGCACAGTGCTCCTGGTGGTTCCTGCAGTCCTGCTCCAGAAGGGGAGGGCAGGGGGCTGTTCATCTCTCCAGCCCACCACATGGGTACAGGCACAGAGTGGGTAGAGATAATCCTACTCCTCTTCAGTAAAGCTGCACACAGCTGAGCAAATGCACAGAGACTAAGCATCTGGGGAACAGAGTACCAGTCATTCTGGCAGGAGAGAGCTGAGCTAGAAAACCCTAGGGAGAGAACAAGAGATAAATATATTGTATTCCACTATGTTTTAGTTACTGCAGCCATCAAAGGAACGAGGTAAGTCATGAGAGCTTGGCCAAATTCAGAAGACCCTTCCCATAGGAAACCCTCACATTTCATATCTATTAAAATACCAAACTGGGTCCAAAGACAAATACTTCTTTCCCCCGACCTTGAATTTTAGACTCACTTGCACCAGAAATGTTGAAAGTTCTTATGGAAAGACATTCACCTGATTGGAAAAAAATCCGGTTATTTTTTCCTTCCATGGTTGCTGCAGGAAGTTTACCTTGCTTCAACCAGTACTCAAAGTTACTCGCTCATTTTTTCTGATTCTAGGACAGTTATCGGGAAGGGAAATACCAGCTTGCCATGACTCAGGTCCTGCTTTTTGGTCATAACAATGCCATGTAATGCTACAGGCTTGGGAAGAGTGGCTGGAGAGC
>NW_010525642.1:6617-10187 GCF_000687285.1 Phaethon lepturus | reverse complement strand
GGTCAGGGCGAGCCGCCCCCTCAGGTAGCTGGAGGGGTGCGGTTCGCTGGTTAATTAATAAAAATAAGGTGCAAAGACTGAGGGGTGGCTGCCGTCTCCCTCCGCCCCGGTGACAACTGGGCTGTGAGCCCTTTTGTACGTGCAGGGGTGGTGGCTCCATTAGTCGTTCTGTGTTTCAGAACTTTTAATTAATACGAAAACGAAGCTTGCTGCCCTGTGAAACCCCTTTCTGGTTCCGTGACGGTTTCATACCAGTTTGGTGGTTTTTTGTTTTTTTATTTTTTAATTTTTTTTTAACCGGTGAAAATGGTGTGTGTGTCTGTCTGAATGTTTGTACATTTTCGGAAGCAAAGCGTGAGTAGCTTGTTCTCCTCGGCTGCGGTAATTTTTAAGATGACATTTGATGAAAACACACGTTAGATTTCCGGGGGAAATCACAATCACTAGACATTGTTTGAAAAAGTAGTTGAAATACTTAAAAAAAAAAAATTGCCCATTTCCTATGGAAAAAAAACAAACAGAAACGCAGCTTTTGCTCACTTGCATGGTGAACGCGGTCGGCATGACCCGGGTGTCCAGCGTAATCGTCTTTGGAGCGAAAATCCAGAGGCCAAAGGTTGCGAAGAACTTCTGGCATCAAGCAGCCACGTAAAACTCGCACCTGCTTGAGTTGCAGCATTTGTGTAGAGAAGGAGGTATCAGAGCTGATAAAGCGATGGTTTGTGCTCTACAAATAATGCTGGTGTACTTATGATGTTCTGGGTGGCTGCGGGATAAGGCAGTGAGATAAGGGCTTTAGATGCTTTCTGGAGGGGGGAAAAGAAATATATTATAAAAACAAATCAGGAAGGATTCAAACTTCACAAATCCTGTGTAATCTTCAATCAGTTGGTTTTATTGCTTAGGATGAACTACAGGACCATTGTACCAGAAGAGCGATATAGCGTCTGTTTGTATGTTTTATGTAAATTTGGTTTGCAGGCACAGTGCTTTATAGGTTGCTTAAAAGAACATGCTTTTAATAGTTGGTTGCTTTTAAGCCTACAGATACATGCTATTTTGTAAATACTTGTCATCTTTCACAAATGATTTTCAGAAACGAAACCAAGAGCATTCGTAAGGGTTGCCCTTGTCTCATTAAAAGCTTTTTGGGCATGTATGTAGTTCTGTCAGTCAGCGGAGCAGCTCTGCCTCCATGGCAGTGGTAGGCAGACACAGTCTGTAAACTGAGACTAATTATGCAAAAAAGATATTAGAGCATTCCGGTTTGCAAAAAAAAAAAAAAAAAAGAAAAGAAAAAAAAAGAAAAAAAAAACTTTTTGTTTCTTTGTTTAATATCGCTGGCACTGAGAATTGAGAAAGGAGGGAAAAAATTGGTGTCATACAGAATGCGCATTAAGCACACTTGTCCGAGTTAGCTTTCAGCAGACACTGCTTCCATGCTTTCTTTTCAGCTTCAGGAACGTGTACAATATGGGCAATATTTTCAAAATGGCTAGTGAAGACAGCAGCATAAATGCAGTTACCGGACAGTAACCCGCTTCTGCATGCTTACTTTTTTCAAGTATGTGTTTTGCTATTCCTTTCAAGAAGAGGAACACTGACAGTCTCTTTTAAAAATGAGATCAACTTTAAAGGCCTTTTTCCCACCCCCTTACCCCTGTAGGAAAGCTCAGTAATTGTTTTATTTATTTACAGCGTATTTAGGCTGGTCGTGTGAGTTTAGAAATCTGAATTATTATAATTTGCTGACACATCAATGTGTTTGACGATCAAGTGTTAGCATGCAGCTTTAAATCATGTCAGAAGTTTATGTTTTCCTTTTTAAATAATCTTTTTCTCACCGATTCACTTACCTACAGTTGTTACCGTAAGTTTCCCTCCAAAACTAGAGATAGATGTTTCTGCCTTTCTGCAGGGTATTTAGAAAAGTTCTCTTTTTCTACCACTGTGAAGGAAAAAGCTAGATTTTCAACTGAGGTTGTTAATATAGGCTTATAACTAAAAATTTATGGTTTTTTATACACTTTATATTAAAGCTGCTGTTGAAATTCTCCTCGTGGATTGTTTTAACGAAGGATGGAACTAATTTTTGGTGCGTGTATATAGCTTTGTCAAACTTCTGGGGGACATGAATGTTGCTGTAGTCATGTTACAAAAAGTACATTCAGAGCTCCCGGTGATGTTTCCTAAACTTACTTGACTTGAAAGAATTATTCTATTTTATAAATACAACTTCAGTTAACATTTACAATTAATACTAAAGCTGACAACTGTTTGAGTTAGTACTAATACTGCCAATGGAAGTGGGTGGGATGAAGGGAGAAAAGGATGAAAGAAGGGCTGAAGGCAAGTTGTTGGCTTACTTCACATTGTGATATTAAATGCAGTCCTTGCTGTTTTTTTTTTTTTTTTCCTTTGGAGTGCTTGAATTTTTGCTAATTTGCTTCATCCCAGAGAAGCTTTATTTAGAGTTTTTTCTTGAGGAAACATAAAATTTTCCACTGAGTTTATTTTTAAACGACCTGCCATGCTCATCGTGAAGCTGCGTGTATTTTACCAACGTAATCACAGAAGCGCAAGAAGGTTCTCTAAAGTTCAGGTTTATCTGGGCGCAGCTGTAAGGTGTGTGCCATTTTCTGCGAGGCAGGAAAATGTCAGGAAGATTTAACATCTAACTTTTCCAGATTGAAGTCGCAAACTGAGCCCCGTAGGTGCATAGAAACCACATGTTCTGCTCTTCCATTCTGTTGGATATTTTCCGCTTAGGGAGGCTTGTGGGGTTTTTCTTAGAAGGATGCAATTTCTTTCAGAATAATTCCTATGTTATCAAGAAATCGAGTGAGCTGTATCATGCCGTAATTTAATAATTTTTCCTGAATCTCTTCTGCAACTATATTGCCCGCCCGAGGCTACCAGCAACCTTAATTTCACTGTTTTATAACCCACAACAGTTAACACTTGACCTAGGTCATTAACAGGATTATCAGCAAATTTGTTTAAGCTTTTACTGACAACCTGAATTGCTTCAATAATATTTTGACTGTGCAGACAGGAAACTTCTTGTAACCTCTCAATCTAGCATAAAATTAATTTCTTGCAAACACAGCTACCAAAAGATCAATACGGTAAATCTGCTTACAGTACTTGGTTTCAAATAGTGTCTGTTTTGGTTTACAGCAAGAAGGTTCCAATCAGCCTCTATTTTCAGTCTGCATTGGATTTGAAGATGCGGTTTCATCTTTTATTCATCGATTACCATCTCAGAACTTCGCGTAACTGCGCAATTAAATGCACCATTTTATCTGGGCCGGTCTCTGTTAACACTTAAAGTCGCTAAAGGCGACTTACTGTGCCTTTGTAGTAACGACAGCTCCTGGCATGGTTCTGAAAAACGCGGCGTTTGCACGTGGAGCAAAATGCCTGCCCAACTTTCGCATGTAGTGTTGGGGAAGGCTGGCAATACTGGGAACTTTGCAGTAGAATCTAAAGGGTTTGCGCGGGGAAACGCTTTTTACAAATCTCGCCTCACTGTATGTCGGGTATCATTAGGTCCAGATGAGCCTTCGT
>NW_010525642.1:0-6586 GCF_000687285.1 Phaethon lepturus | reverse complement strand
CCTGCTGGTGCCTCTAGCTTGCTCCTGAGTGCTTTTCTGCAAAAGAAGTTAAAAGTTGGTTTAGAAATCTTAATGTGAAACCTTTTAAAACTTAATTTCGGAAAGCTCAAAGTCCTGGGGGGTCTAGAGAGCTGTTTTTCATACAGCTGTATCTTATTCAAAGCTTCTGTGCTTAATCCTAAGCTGTCCGATTAGACAAATAATGAACGTATTTTAAAATTCACACCATGATGTTTTCAAAATCCTGTGCAACAGGAGAAGTAAGTTGCGTAAATTCCTCATTTTCTGTCAACATTTTTGATAGCAGGTTGTAACACATGGAATAATTTATTTTCTTTTCAGTTTGTCGCTGAAGTTTGTCTTGATGTACTGCTGATTTTAATATGGTGTATTAAAAAGAAAAATCAGTACATTGGCTGTAGCAAACTTAAAGCAGATGTTTGAAATGCAAAGATGTCCAAATTTGACACAGCAATTAATTCTTATTGCAGTTAATTTGGATACAACGTATTTGCTACCCAACCAAGCAGCCAGTGCATAGAAACAGTTCAGAACTCTTTCTGTACTCTCAGCCTCAGGAAATTAAGCTTCAGAGGCACTACCAGAAGAGAAAGCATTGAAGAGATAATAGGTGCACTAAGTTTAACAGTTGTTTACATGAAATCTTTGCAAATCAGGAGTGCGTTCTGATTGAACTTAGATTTTTCCTTCCCATCTGGGAAGATATACAAATTAGCTTTATTTTTTTTTTAATTATCTGCCAGATTTAAGTAAGTTGCTATTAGCATACTTACTTCTGATTCTGTTTGAGAACTTGCAAGTTTTCCTCTAGGAGAGCATGTAATGGCTCTTGTTCTTGTAATCCCCACTTGATGAAAGTTTAGAAATACGGATGCAGGTGTTCATTTTCTTGTTTTCAGAGCTCTGGATTTTATCACCAGTGAGGGTCACTACAGAGCTGTTGCCGAATACAACAGTACTGGTTGTAGATTTTTATACAGAGCCTGAGTGAGTTCCATAGGGTACCTGTAATTTATGTAGGTACCGCTGCTTTGTAGCTGCTGTTTGATTTTTTTTTTTCTTTATATGTCCAGTTCTTTATATATATTTTTTTTTTAATCATGTCCTTGCTTTTGTTAAAGTTCAAAGCTCCGCTCAGTGGTGCGGATATCGAAACACAGAAAGGTCGTTTTGATACCCTAAGGTGCAAAATTGACCGGACTTGTCCTAAGCTGTTGGATAAAACTTCAGAGGTGGGGTAGAGGGATCTCACTAACCTGTTGCCTTTCTAAAAGATAATTCCAGCATCCAAATAGTTGCTTTTCTGGAGTGAGATCTGGGGATTTTAATTTTTTTTTTAACATTTCCTTTCTTATGAAAACAAATAGTTCAGTTTGTTGAAGCATTGCGAAAAATTGTTGAAAATATGTTTATGAGCAGGAAAAGACTTACAATAAGAAATGATACAGCGAAATGGAAGAATTTTTTTACAAATGCATGTGGCTACTGTTAAGTGATCCATTTTGCTAAAAATTCATTGCAATGGTGTAGCCCTTCGTATTTCCATAAACACCTTCAAGCAGTAGCTTTTATTTTTTTATATTTAAACTCTTTTAAACAAGAACCAAAACTTAAAAGAAAATAGTTTAATTCAGAAGATTAGATATGAACTCCCAGCGGTGTAATTTTGGAAACAGAACATGGTAGTAATTTGCTGGGTTAGGTTTGTATTCCCCACCGGTAGCCTTGTGCTTCCTAGTTTCTTAGGCACTTGATAAATCCTAACACAAGTACTTAGTTTGCAGTGTAAGTACTCATTTTGCAGTGTGAAACTGATGTAAGATTAAAATTCCGTCCCTTGGGCTGAAGATTCCTTTTAAATATCTGCAGTGAATGAATGAAAGAAAGAAAAATAGAGAAATAAAGATAATCCTGCCTGAAAAAATCTTGGGGTGGTGACAAAAGAGTCCCAGTCTGTGAGAGTGACGGGTGGACTTTATGAAACACCGGCATGTACAGCCTTAAATTTGCAGAGATGTTATTAAACCAGACACACTGTTTCCTTGAGTGCCACGCTCCTTTTTTTTTTTTCATTAAACTACTGTGTCCTGCTGTTTCAGGCAAAATATGGAGGAAAATCCCATTAATCTGCTGGAAAAATATTGATGAAAGAAGAATAGCAGACCGAACGAACAGTGGTTGAAACTTGCCAGTAATTAAGTGAACAATAGGATGAATGGTAGGGTTCAGTCAGGGCAGTTTAGTGTAATAAGGTGTGGGAATGGTGCTTTATTTTTTTTTTTTCTTTTTTTCCAGTTGGTTTCTCATACCATTTTTATATCTATATTTGGATGGAAAGGGTCGTATTGCATTGGTTCCTTCTTTTAAAAATAATAATTAAAAAAACCTGCTAAAGCATAGCTGCCTCACATAAGAGGACAATTATTAAAACCAGAACTTTTAAATTGGTGCCTAGCAAAAGAGGGTTTTGTAGAAAATCTAGAGTAGAGGGTTACCGTTTAAATAAATAATGAAGCACCAAAATGTGTTTTGGTCCATGGTAGGCTTCCCGCAAACTTTGTGCAGTAATAGGTAGCAATGATTGACATTGGGTTTCTTGATTCAGTTGTTGAGAAGTTAGAGGCAGCTAGAGTGTATTTGCTCTGTTTGCTTTTTTTGAGAGGCAAGGCTGTTGGAGAGGTCTCTTTTGGAGGGGGAGAGAGAGGAATTAAGAGGAGAGCGCAGGTAGGCAGAGATGAAGTGAAAGTTGGACCTGAATCGTAGAAAAATCAGGCCAAAATCCAAACTTTCTCCTATTAATGACAGTGTTAGGAGCCCAGAATTCAGTGCTGACAATGATCTGAACACTGAGCAAAGCACAAATTAAGAAATTCCTTGCCTCCTTGGAAGGCTACGCTTTGTTTACATTAGTAACCTTCATGACTATGATTTACCAGTGGTGAATTTCAACAGCGGCTGCAGCTTAGGCAGGGTAGAGGCATTTTTGCCATTCTATTTAATCTTTCTGTAACGGTGCTTTCTTTAAAAAAAAGTAAAATAAAGAAAGTAAGTTATGTCTGTCCAGCCCTAGTGTTCCTGACCAGCCTTGGAGAACACCCACTTAGGACATTTATATCAAAATGGGTTCTGAGGTGGTAAGGGCCTTATCCTGCAAAAACTTGTCGCCTGTGGATGATTTACCTCAGAGAGCAAATGTCCTAGCAGTGGTTGGGAGTTCAGAATTCCTGGAGAAGGTGACTTGTCGCCTGTGGATGATTTACCTCAGAGAACAAATGTCCTAGCAGTGGTTGAGAGTTCAGAATTCCTGGAGAAGGTAGCTACAGCTATGGGAAATGTACTGTGCTCACCCAAACCATCCAGAGGTGACCCAACTGTAGGCAAATCTCATCGGTGTCCTTCGTTCCCAGCCCACCTACCCCCATGCTGTCTTTCTGTCATGGCTGTGCTTTTCCTTTTGTCTCTTCCTTCCCGTAAATCAACATTCAGCCATGAAGAGCAGAAGGCAAAGATCGTCTTGTCTTTTCCTGACTGGAAGACCACATGTCCATTGCTTCCTACTGAATGCTGTTTAGCAGAAAGGGGGTGCTTTGATCCTATAGATGCCCAGAAAAAAAACCAAAATACAGGAACAAAATCATATGTTTAATGGCATTGCTTTTTCCATAGTTAGTTGGTTGTATTGATCCCAAAAGCTGGGTTAAAGGGGCGGAGGGTGTTCAAGAAATCGAAGCAGAAGCTGTCCGTGCTACCCAAGGAAAGCAATTCTGGAGAAGAGGTGTGAGGAACATGCTTAGTTTGTGGAACATAATGGAAATCTGAGCCGTTTGTGGGAAGGTAATGGAAGTAGAGAAATAAGCAGAAGACAGGGGCCTGAAAAACTGGCTTGTGGGTAGATGGGGATAGAGCAGTCATTTAGGCATTTACCTTTGTTATAAATATTTGTATTTCTCACATATGGAAATAGTGAAAAGAGATGTTAGCAGGGTTTTGGTTGCAAAGGCAGCAAATGAAGTCAGGGGCAATTCCATTTTTCATATGGATAGCTCAGCACACATGTTCTGCATTAATTACCTCCATAAATTCTGTTAACCTGGCAAACAATGAAAATATCATGTTGGTGACATCACTGTATTGGAAAATAAAACTGGTTTTAGCATCTTGATTTTCTCAACATGACATTTGAGGAGATTTCTTACTCTATTGGCATTTTACTCCTCCAATTTGCACCAAGATGTTTAGTCGTTTGCTCTGTGGGTTTACTTTATCTGTGGAGTAGCTGTGTAAGGACCCAAGCATTTCGTAGCCCATGCAAGCTGGAGCCCTTGGTTCATGGAAGTCGAGAAGAAGAGCTTGACAAAACTCTGTCAGGGCACACCTGAGTAGGTGGCTTTCCAAATGCCGTACTTGAGGATCCTCAGAAATGTTTTTACAAGTCTTAACTTCAGTGTTTCAAACTTAAAAAAACAAAACAAAGAAAAAAGACCCCCCAAAAAAACCCCAAAAAAACCACAACCAAACCCAACACAGCTATATTCACTTGCACGGGTTTTAATTTTTTTGTGCCCGATGCAAGGAATTTCTGAAAACTATTTTTTTTTCTGAGTTGTGGCATGCTGCCAGCTGATTCACTTGGGGGGTATTACAGCCTTTTTAACAAATGAATGGTCATTTCCTGGATTTATGCTCTGGTCTCTGTCTCAAAAATTTATGTCCTCAAAGGACTATTGATTACTTGCTGTGATTTTTGGTGATTTCAGGATCTTGAAAGTGTTAGAACTGCAGTAAAATTTGTGGGAACTTAGGAGCTTTTAGCCATGGGTGCTGCATGTGGCCAGGTGTCTTTTCTGTGACACTTTTTGGTGTCTAGAACTCTAGATACTGAGCACATTGTAGTAAGTTTTGAATTCTCAGTTTACCTTAAGTGAACATGGACACTATGGTGCAACTTCCCCTCCCCACCTCCTGCCTTTAAGCTACCAGAAGCCTTCCCAAGGGGGATCTTTGACACTCTGGTAAATCCCAACTCTGTCAGATCTTCGGAGAGCACAATTCTGCAAAACTACTGAATACTGAATATTATTTTTTTCCCAAGGGAGGAGAAGTGCGGAAGTAAAAGGACTAACTTGTACAACATGCTTAAGCCCTTTTGAGAAGTGCTTTAGAGCTTGTTAAAGTTATTTGGGTAACATTTGATGTTACCAAAATGCCATAGGCATTTGGTGCCATTTTATGTGCCTCAGGATTTGGGACACCCAGTGGGACTGGCAACTACGACACATCCTGTGAGAGACCCACTTACATTCTGGGCTGGTGGAAGGCATGGAGTGGCTGGGTGTAGCTGACTGAGTCTCATCCTTAGTTTCTGGTATAATTTTTTTTTCTTCCCCTGAGAAAGGTGAACTTGGGTTTTGCAGTTTAAACTCTCGTTTAACACAGGGGCCCCTATTTTGCATTTACGTGTTTAACACTGTGCTTCACTGATGTCACATTTAACGCTATAGTAGTAGAGTAGAATGAGATTTGGAGCATTTGGATTTGAACGTGAGTTCAGCTGAACAGTAATTCACGTATCTAAGGGTTTATGTCTCTTGTAGGAGGTACTGGAAAAGGACCAATTGGAACTGTTTAAAAAAAATGCAAAAAAGTGAAAGGGACACGATAATTTGGAACCCATTAAGTTAATCCATTTTTAATTTTTATATCCTTGTCTTAATGAAAAGAACGGGCACATATCAACTTACAGGAAATAGCCCAATAAAACCGAAACCTTATTAGGCCCCTTTGATAAACATTGCATTCCAGCCCACCAGTCATATGTTTTTGCATACTTGGAATTGAGCTTTATGCCACTTTAACAATATCAAGAGAACTCTCATGTTTCAAACTAATAAAAAAAAGAAATAAAATCTGTTTTGTCTGTGTTCATCCATGAGAATGGATGGGCAGTTGTCAACGCGACGCAGACAGGTACCCCAAGAAAAAGCGGTGTACAGATTTGTTGCCTTCCTACAAAAAGAGCTGCTGGTTCATGTGTCATCATCAGTGCAGAAACGGCTTGTCTGTCTTTTCTCTTTACAGTAGCCAGGATGGCTTCTGCACGGTGCTGAGGTGGGAGGTTTGAGTGTGTCTGCACACCCCTATAGGCTCGATACAGGTTGACCAGAGGGTAGGATGAAAGCTGTACATACGCTGCCTCGCCGTAGCTATCGCTCGGAGTCCCTCCGCAACGGGAGCAGGGAAACGGCTTTGGGTGTTACGGGGACACTCCGAAGCTTTCCAGCCGCAAAACGTTCACTTTGTTTTCTGTTCCCCTTTGAAATCAGTTCCCGTTTCGCCCGTGAAGGGACGGTGCAGTCCTGCAGTCGCGCTCCCTGAAACCTCTCGTGTGAGGCTCTCGCTTTTGGACCTGGTTGTCATCGTCCTGTCCGCTCGGGAGACTTCGGGTCGCGTTGCCCCTTTTCCGCAGGCGGGCTCCGCGCTTGCGAGGGCAGGAGGGCTGGACTGCTGGAGAGCTGCTGCTTGGCCCCCGGCGCGGGCGGTGGGAGCCGGGCTGGCGGGGCTGAGG
>NW_010525641.1:13725-14060 GCF_000687285.1 Phaethon lepturus | reverse complement strand
GGTCCCTCTGGATGATATCCCATCCCTCAGATGTGTCATGCATCTAAGGAAAGATGACGCTTTAAAGCCTTCTGCTTCTTTGAGTAAAAGGCATTTAGGCATTAAGTTAAATTACTATGCATGAAATTTCTTGCAAGGGGACAGCTGTCTCTCCATAGCATGGCAGGCAGGTAGAGGTAAGGTCGGACCATCCAGGAATGAGCATCAACAGGATGCTATCTTCCAGGCATGAATGCTCAGTACCACTGCATCCTGGTGAAGGGTCTGGAGAACAAGCCCTATGAGGAGCGGCTGAGGGAACTGGGATTGTTTAGTCTGGGGGAGGGGAGGGCCCG